>NW_017201020.1:0-6824 GCF_001704415.2 Capra hircus | reverse complement strand
ATGAGAAACACTGGGCTGGAGAAGCACACGCTGGAATCCAGATTGCTGGGAGAAATATCAAGAATCTCAGATATGCAGACGACACCACCCTTATGGCAGAAAGTGTATAAGAACTAAAGAGTCTCCTGATGAAAGTGAAAGAGGAGAGTGAAAAAGTTAGCTTAAAGCTCAGCATTCAGAAAACTAAAATCATTGCATCCAGTCTCATCACTTCATGGCAAATAGATGGGAAAACATTGGAAACAGCAGCAGACTATTTTGGGGGCTTGGAAATCACTGCAGGTGATGGCTGCCTCCATGAACTTAAAACATATTTATGACTTGGAAGAAAAGTGATGACCAAACTAGACAGCATATTAAAAAGCCGAGACGTTGCTTTGCCAACAAAGATCCATCCAGTCAAGGCTATGGTTTTTCCATATGTCATGGATGGATATGAAAGATGTACTATAAAGAAAGTGACAGCTGAAAATTGGATGCTTTTGAACTGTGGTGTTGGAGAAGATGCTTGTAGGTCGCTTAGATACAAGGAGACGCAACCACTCCATCCTAAAGGAAATCAGGTCTGAATATACATTGGAAGGACTAATACTGAACCTGAAACTCCAATACTTTGGCCATTTGATGTGAAGAGCTGACTCAACTTGGAAGTTGCTTGATTTGCCTGTGAGTGTGGGAGCCCTCCCTGGGCAAAGGCCTCAGGGGTCATTGCCACTGAATCACGACCTCCAAGCAAGCGCATTCCAGCTGTGTGAAATTCAGGAAGCAGGAGACTGGGAAAATATCTTCCTTAGAGGAAGGAAAGTCATCCACAGAGAGTGTGTTTTCAGGCCTCTCTTTGCAGGCAAGTGTTTTGCTTCTCAGACATCAAGAGCTGCAGGCTTGCTCTGAGGGCCTCAATTGCAGAGTCAGGGCTGTGTGTCTCACTGCACTTTCCAAGCATTGCAGACACATTCCTAGGTTGGAGCAGTGCTTCCCATGAGAAAGAAGCCTCGGAGTGTGTCTGAGGGGGCTGAGTGCCATGCTAGGGTCACCTAGTCGGGCACCTTGCACATCCAATGGGCCCAGGCGAGTAGCTATGGACCGGCCCTTCGGTTGAGACATCCCAAAAGCAGGGAACAAAGCTAGCTCTGTCAGAAGAAGGAAAACAGCAATGGATGGATTTTCAAGCAGTTGCTAAGTCACACCACGTTAGGGCTCCCCGGGAAAGAAATGCGAATTTTGGCCCTCTAGGCCCAGTATCCAGATGTGTGCACAGGATATTTTCCCCACAGGATCCAAGAATGTTCCAGACAGACCTAAGCTCACTAGCTCTCTCCTGCAGAGGAAATGAAATATTGTTGCTGAACCACGAAAAGATGCTGGGATTCTTGGCTTATGGAGGAGAAGAATTCAATCAGGGCCCAAGACGAGGCTTGATTGCTCAGAGCTTTTGTGCAATAGAGTTTTATTAAAGGATAAAGGAGATAGAGAAAGCTTCTGACAGAGACAGCATCACAAGGGGCAGAAAGCGTACCCCTTGCTAGTGTTGGTAATGGAGTTATATACTCTCCAATAAGTTATGACAACGAACAAAAGAATGTCTGGAGGTTGTAAAGACTCACTAGACCTACTCCCATAATTGACATTTTAAGATAACAGGATTAGCCAGAAGGTTTTTTCCAGAGACCGTCCTCAAGAAGGATGCATGATTGTTATATAATCCTAAGGAATGTAGAGGGGAAAAACAGTTTGTCCTTTCTTCCTCCTTGAGAATTCTAGACCCTCTCTCCTTGGGGACCCTTGAACTTCTTAGAAACCTGCCTTGGCAATGACTCTCTCAGAAACATGATTGAACAGCCGTTTGGAGCTTCCTTTGACTTTCCCTGGGAGGGAGGGAGCCCTCCCTGAGCACAGGGCCTCAGGGGCCATGGCCAATGAAAAAGAATCTCCCCAGCAAGTGCTTTTCAGCCCTGTGTGGCTCTCAGCCCACAGGAGTCTGAGAAAACTCTCTTCCTTGGAGGAAGGAAAGGCAGCCAAGAGTGTGTTTTCAGGCCTGTATCTTGCAGCAAGTGTTTGGCTTGTTAGACAGAAGACCTGCAGGCCTGTTCCAACAGACTCAATGCCAGAATCAGGGCCTTGTGTCTCCCTGCAGTTTCCTGGCCTTGCAAACACATTCCTAGGTGAGAGCAGTCCTGCCCATGGGGGAAGCAGGCTGCGGGAGTGTGTCTGAGGGGGCCAGGTGTCATGCTGGGGTCACCTGGTCGAGGGCACCTTGCACCTCCAATGGACCCCAGGCAAGGAGTTGCAGGCCACCACCTTGCTTGAAATCCCCAAAATGGGGAGCAAAGCTCGCTCTGTCAGAGGGAAGAAAACAGCAACAGGATGGATTTTCAAGCAGTTGCTAGGCTGTACTGCGTTAGGGCTCCAAGGAAGGAAAATGCGAATTTTAGCCCCTACGACTGGTATCCAGGTGGGCTCCCAGGATGATTTCCCCGCAGGATCCAAGAACGTTCCAGACAGACCTGGGCTCACTAGCTCCCTCCTGCAGAGGAAACATGATAGAACAGCTGTTTGGAGGTTGCTTTGACTTCCCGGGAGGGTAGGATCCTCCTGTGTGCAGGGCCTCAGGGGCCATTGCCGCTGAGAAATGCCCTCTAAGCCAGACTTTTCCAGCCTTGTATGACTCAGCACGGAGGAGACTGGAAAAAGCTCTCTTCCTTGGAGGAAGGAAAGGCAGCCCAGAGAGTGTGTTTTCACACCTGTATCTTGCAGCAAGTGTTTGGCGTCTCAGACGTCAGACCTCCAGGCCTGCTCCAATGGCCTCAGTTCCAGAGTCAGGGCCGTGTGTCTCCCTGCATTTTCTGAGCCTTGGGAACACATTCCTAGGTCAGAACAGTCCTGCCCATGGGGAAGGAGGCTGCGGGAGTGTGTCTGAGGGGGTCGGGTGCCATGCTGGGGTCCAATAGACCGGTACCTCCAATAGACCCCAGGACAACAGCGGTGGGCTCCCCTGGCTTCCGAAATGCCAAAGCGAGAAGCAAAGCTAGCTGTATCAGAAGGAAGAAAAGAGCAATCGGATGGATGTTCAGGCTGTTGCTGGTCCCACCACTTCAGGGTCCCCCCCCGAGAGGAACAGGCACCCTGTGGCCCTAGGTCCGATATGCAGGTTAACACACAGGGTGTGTCCCCATAGGAGCCAAGAATTTTTCCTGACAGACCTAGGCTCACTAGAGCTCTCCCACAGGGCAAAAGGGGTAGAACAGACTGTGGATGTGACTCTGCCTTTCACAGCGAGCATGGGGCCTCCCTACAGCCCCGGGCTCCAGGAAAATTGTCCCTGAAAAATGACCTCCAAGAAGCGCTTTTCCAGCAGGCTGGGATGCAGAGTTCACAGGATGCGGGGAAAGTGATCGTCCTTCAGGGAAGAAGAGGCAGCCACCCAGTGTGTGTTTGCAAGCCTGTATTTGGAGGAAACTGGTTAGCTTCTTCAAGGGGAGACCTCCAGGTCTGCTCAGAGGACGCGAAATTCCAGAGGCAGCACCATGCATCTCCCCTGTCCTTTCTGAGCCTTGGAAAGACATTCCTAGCTTATAGCGGTATTGCTCATGAAGAAGCAGGATGCAGGAATGTGTCAGACATGACTGGGTGCCTTCCTGGGTTCAGCTCCGTGAGGGGCCTTTCCACTCAATTAGGTCAGATGCCTCCTTGGGGAGGAAGTGGGGCCCGCTTGCCTCCAAATTGCCAAAGGCTGGAACAAAGCTAGTTCTATCAGAGGTAAGAAAAGAGCAATTGGATGGATGTGGAAGCTGTTGCTGGGCCGCACTGCTTCAGGCCCCCACCCCTCCGCCCCGAGAGAAACAGGCGCCCTGTGGCCCCTAGGTCCTGGATGCAGTTTCACACATAGAATGTGTCCCCATAGGAGCCAAGAATTTTCCTGACCGACCTAGGCTCACTAGAGCTCTCCTACAGAGCAAAGGGGATGGGACAGATGTGTGGCTGTGGCTCTGCCTTTCCCTGGGAGTGTGGAGCCGCTCCTATGGCCCCGGGCTCCAGGGGAAATTGCCCCTGAATAATGACCTCCAAGAAGCGCTTTTCCAACTGGCTGAGACGTGGAGTTCTCAGGATGCAGGGAAAGCGAGTGTCCTTCGGGGAAGCAAAGGCAGTCACCTGTTATCATAACTTACTAGAATAGTAGGTACCTTCTCCGGTTGGGCAGAGGCCTTCCCTACCTGATCTGAAAAAGAAAACGAAGTAGCTCGCTGATTTGAGAAATAATTCCCAGACTTGGGTTTCCAACCAGTATAGAATCCGACAATGGCCCTGTCTTTGCAGCCGCGTTAATTAACAGGTATGTGAAGCTCTAAATATCAGTGGAAATTACATACAGCATATAGGCCCCAGTGTTCTGGAATGGTGGAAAGAAACAACCAAACTCTTGAAGAGACACTTTCAAAATGGATCATAAAGACTGACTGTATATGGATGGGCTTGCTTCCGGCAGACTTACTCATATTACGGGTAACTGCACGTTCCCATAGTTGTTGTCTTATGAAATTTTCTATGGGAGACCCCCTCCCACAGTGAGGCAGGTGTTAGCAGATTTGCCACAAGTAAGGGGGTGGGATTTCACAGCAGATGGAACAATTAGGTAAGGTAATAAATCAGGTAACTAAGTTTGTATAAAAAAGAATATCATTCCCTTGAGGAAGAGATTCATGAATTTGTGCTCAGTGATCAGGTGTGGCTCAATGACTGGAAACACAATTCCTTGGCCTGACATCGGAAAGGTCCTTATACTGTTGTTTTAGCCACAATTCTGAAAGAGATGGGAATACCAGACCACCTAACCTGCCTCTTGAGAAATCTGGATGAAGGTCAGGAAGCAACAGTTAGAGTAGGACATGGAACAACAGACTGGTTCCAAAAAGGAAAAGGAGTATGCAAAGGCTGTATATTGTCACCCTGTTTATTTAACTTCTATGCAGAGTACATCATGAAAAATGCTGGGATGGAAGATACATGAGCTGGAATCAAGATTGCCGGTAGAAATATCAATAAACTTAGATATGCAGATGACACCACCATTATGGCTGAATGTGAAGAGGAACGGGTATGTCGGGGAACTTCTTGAGTTGCAGCAAGGGTGTGAAGGACCCTTTGGAAGTTCCAGAGGTTAGGTGTGGTTAGTCTCGAGATGCCTCAGCGAAATGGGCCTCATGTCGCCTGGAATGGAGAGGCTCCTGGATATTCCCGAGTTTCAGCAGGTGCTCTCGAGTTACGACGGGGGGACTTCAGGGACCCGTCTGGCGGCCGCAGGAAACGCCAGTCATCATGCGTGTTGCTAGGGGGCCTCTCGTGATTCCTCTCCGTCGATGCCGGGGCCTAAGACCTTGTGTGGAGTCGGGGCCGGAAGCTGAGGATTCCTCTCCAGTGCTGACATGGATTTTGTGGTACTTCTCGAGTCTCCACAAGGGAGTCAGGCCTCGTCTCGAGTGGGGGCATGAGCGTGCCCTTTCCTCCCATGCTGTAGCAGCAGTGTCACGCTTCCCCATGCCTGGACAAGGGATCTGTGGCTTTCCCTCGAGTCTTTCCCACTAGGCTTTCCCACAGGGCTGTCCCACGTGTGACAGTGGTGTGAGTCGATCCTCGCATGAAGGCCAAGGCAGTGCAGGGAAAACAGGTTCTGTGGAATGGACTGAGACATCTGGGTGAGTCTCGGAATGGTGGCACGACCCTGCAGTTCCTCTCCCCTTTCCTTTGGAGAGCGCCTCCTCTTGAGATGCGATGGGAATGCCGGGAATTCTTTCCCGACCAATCAGGGAAAGGATCGCTCATCTCGAGCTACGAGCCGGAAACGGAGCTCCTCTGGATGTGGCCGGGACACTCGTGCTTCCTTGAGTGGAGACGGGTATGTCGGGGAACTTCTTGAGTTGCAGCATGACTGTGAAAGACTCTTTGGAAGTTCCAGAGGTCACGTGTGATTAGCCTCGAGACACCTCAGGGGAAACGGGCCTCATCTCGCCTGGAGGGAGAACCGCCTGGATTTTACCGAGTTGCGGCAGGTGCTCTCGACTTACGACGGGGACCTCAGGGACCGCTCTGGTGACCTCAGGAAAGGCCAGTCCCCATGCGAGTTGCTAGAGGGCCTGTCGCTATTCCACTCCCGTCGATGCCAGGGCCTAAGACCTTGTGTGGAGTCGGGGCCGGAATCTGAGGATTCCTCTCTCCAAGGCTGACATGCATGTTGGGGTACTTCTGGAGTCTCCCAAGGGGAGTCAGTCCTCGTCTCGAGTGGGGGCATGCACGTGCGCTTTCCTCCCGTGCTGTAGCAGCAGTGTCACGCTTCCCTTCGCGTGGATCAAGGGATCTGGGCTTTCCCTCAAGGCTTTCCCACGAGGCTTTCCTGGGCCCTCCCACGTGCCACCGTGGTGTGAGTCGATCCTCGCGTGAAAGTCGAAGCAGTGGCAGGGAAAACAGGATCCTCTGGAATGGACTGAGATATCTGGGGGACTCTTGGAATGGTGGCACGACCCATGAGTTCTTCTCGCCTTTCTGTGCAGTGGGCCTCCTCTTGAGAAGCGTCGGAAACGTCGGGAATTCTATCCCGAGGAAGCAGGGAAGGATCCCTCATCTTTAGCTTGGAGGCGGAAACGGAGCTCCTCTGGATGTGGCCGGGACCTCGTGGCTTCCTCTGGAGTGGAGACGGGTGTGTCGGGAAACTTCTTGAGTTCAGCATGACTGTGAAGGAACTTTGAAGTTCCAGAGGTTAGGTGTGATTAGCCTCGAGACGCCTCAGCGGAAATGGGCCTCATCTCGCCTGGAGGGGGAGAACCTCCTGGATT
>NW_017201019.1:0-6824 GCF_001704415.2 Capra hircus | reverse complement strand
GGGCCTCTCAGGATTCCTCTCCCGTCGATGCCGGGCCTAAGACCTTGTGTGAAGTCGGTGCCAGAACCTGAGGATTCCTCTCCCGTGCTGACATTGATCTGGGGTACTTCTGGAGTCCCGCAGGGGAGTAAGTCCTTGGTCTCGAGTGGGGGCATGCACGTGCGCTTTCCTTCCGAGCTGTAGCTGCAGTGTCACGCTTCCCTTCACGTGGATCAAGGGAACTGTGGCTTCCCTCGAGACTTTTCCACGAGTCTTTCCCACAGGGCTGTCCCACGTGCCACCATGGTGTGAGTCGATCCTCAGCTTGAAAGTCGAGGCAGTGCAGGGAAAACAGGTTTCCTGGAATGGACTGAGACATCTGGGGACTCTGGGAATGGTGGCACGACCTGGATTTCCTCTCGCCTTTCCTGTGGAGAGTGCCTCCTCTTGAGATGCGACGGGAACGCCGGGAATTCTTTCCCGACCACGCAGGGAAAGGATCCCTCCTCTCGAGCTAGGACGCGCAAACGGGGCTCCTCTGATGTGGGCGGACTCTCGTGCTTCCTCTCGAGTGGAGAGACGGGTATGTCGGGCAACTTCTTGAGTTGCAGCAAGGTTGTGAAGGACCCTTTGGAAGTTGCAGAGGTTAGGTCTGATTACCTGAGACGCCTCAGCACAAATGCGCCTCATCTCGCCTGGAGGGGAGAACCTCCTGGATTTTCTCGAGTTGCGGCAGGTGCTCTCGACTTACGACGGGGACCTCAGGTCCCGCTCTGGTGGCCTCAGGAAAGGCCAGTCCCCATGCGAGTTGCTCGCGGCCTTCTCGGGATTCCACTCCCGTCGATGCTGGGTCCTAAGACCTTGTGTGGAGTCAGTGCCGGAACCTGAGGATTCCTCTCCAGTGCGACATGGATCTTGGGGTACTTCTGGAGTCTCCCAGGGAAATCAGTCCTCGTCTCGAGTGAGGGCTTGCACGGGCGCTTTCCTCCCGAGCTGTAGCACAGTGTCACGCTTCCCTTCGCGTGATCAAGGGATCTGTGACTTTCGCTCGAGGCTTTCCGAGGCTTTCGCACGAGGCTTTCCCACAGGGCTGTCCCAAGTGCCACCGTGGTGTGAGTCGATCCTCGGCTTGAAAGTCGAGGCAGTGCAGGGAAAACAGGTTTCCCTGGAATAGACTGAGACATCTGGGGGACTGTGGGAATGGTGGCACGACCCTGGAGTTACTCTCTCGCCTTTCCTGTGGAGAGAGGCCTCCTCTTGAGATGCGACGGGAACGCCGGGAATTCTTTCCCGAACACGCAGGGAATGTATCCCTCCTCTCGAGCTATGAGATAGAAACGGGGACTCCTCTGGATGTGGGCGGGACTCTCGTGCTTCCTCTCGAGTGGAGCCGGGTATGTCGGGGAACTTCTTAAGTTGCAGCAAAAGTGTGAAGGACCCTTTGGGAGTTCCAGAGGTTAGGTGTGATTAGCCCTCGAGACGCCTCAGCGGAAATGGGCCTCATCTCGCCTGGAGGGGAGAACCTCCTGGACTTTGTCGAGTTGCGACAGGTGCTCTCGACTTACGACGGGGACCTCAGGGACCCGCTCTGGTGGCCTCAGGAAAGGCCAGTCCCCATGCGAGTTGCTCATGGGCCTCTCGGGATTCCTCTCCCCTTCGAGTGCCGGGGCCTAAGATCTTGTGTGGAGTCGGTGCCGGAACCTGAGCATTCCTCTTCAGTGCTGACAAGGATCTTGGGGTATTTCTGGAGTCTTCCCCAGGGGAGTCAGTCCTCGTCTCGAGTGGGTCATGCACGTGCCCTTTCCTCCCGAGCTGTAGCATGCAGTGTCCCGCTTCCCTTCGCGTAGATCAAGGGATATGTGCCTTCCCCTCGAGGCTTTCCCACGAGGCTTTCCCAAGGGCTCTCCCACGTGCCACCGTGGTGTGAGTCGATCCTCGGCTTGAAAGGCGAGGCAGTGCAGGGAAACAGGTTTCCCTGGAATGGACTGAGACATCTGGCGGACTCTGGGAACTGTGGCAAGACCCTGGAGTTTCACTCGCCTTTCTTGTGGAGAGCGCCTCCTCTCGAGATGCGACGGGAACGCCGGGAATACTTGACGCGAACACGCAGGGAAAGGATCCCTCCTCTCGAGCTAGGAGTCGGACACGGGGCTCCTCTGGATGTGGGCGTACTCTCGTGCTTCCTCTCAGTGGGAGACGGGTGTGTCGGGGAACTTTTTGAGTTGCAGCAAGTGTGTGAAGGACCATTTGGAAGTTCCAGAGGTTAGGTGTGATTTGCCTCGAGACCCCTCAGCGTAATGGGCCTCATCTCGCCTGGAGGGGAGAACCTCCTGGATTTTCTCGAATTGCAACAGGTGCTCTCGAGTTATGACGAGGACCTGAGGGATACGCTCTAGTGGCCTCAGGAAAGGCTAGACCCCAGGCCAGTTGCTCAGGGGCCTCTGGGGGATTCCTCTCCCGTCGATGCCGGGGCCAAAGACCTTGTGGGGAGTCGGTGCCGGAACCTGAGGATTCCTCTCCAGTGCTGAAATGGATCTTGGGGTACTTCTGGAGTCTCCTCAGAGGAGTCAGTCCTCGTCTCCCGTGGGGGCATGCACGTGCGCTTTCCTCCCGAGCTGTAGCAGCAGTGTCACGCTTCCATAGGGGTGGATCAAGGGATCTGTGGCTTTCGCTTGAGGCTTTCCCACGAGAATTTCCCACAAGGCTTTCCCACAGGGCTGTCCCACGTGCCACTGTGGTGTGAGTCGATCCTCGGCTTGAAAGTCGAGGCAGTGCAGAGAAAAGGTTTCCCTGGAATGGACTGAGACATCTGGGGGACTCTGGGAATGGTGGCACGACCCTGGAGTTCCTCTCGCCTTTTCTGTGGAGAGCGCCTCCTCTTGAGATGGGACGGGAACGCCGGGAATTCTTTCCCGACCACGCAGGGAAAGGATCCCTCCTCTCTCGAACTAGGGGGCGGAAACGGGGCTCCTCTGGATGTGGGCGGGACTCTCGTGCTTCCTCTCGAGTGGAGACGGGTATGTCGGGGGAATTTCTTGAGTTGCAGCAAGGGTGTGAAGGACCCTTTGGAAGTTCGAGACGTTAGATGTGATTAGCCTCGAGACGCCTCAGCGGAAATGGGCCTCCTCTCGCCTGGAGGGGAGAACCTCCTGGATTTTCTCGAGTTGCGGCAGGTGCTCTCGACTTACGACGGGGACCTAAGTGTCCCGATCTGGTGGCCTCAGGAAAGGCCAGTCCCCATGCGAGTTGCTCGCGTGCTTCTCGGGATTCCACTCCCGTCGATGCTGGGTCCTAAGACCTTGTGTGGAGTCAGTGCCGGAACCTGAGGATTCCTCTCCAGTGCCGACATGGATCTTGGGTACTTCTGGAGTCTCCCCAGGGAAGTCAGTCCTCGTCTCGAGTGGGTCATGCACGGGCGCTTTCCTCCCGAGCTGTAGCACAGTGTCTCGCTTCCCTTCGCGTGGATCAAGGGATCTGTGACTTTCGCTCGAGGCTTTCCATTAGGCTTTCGCACGAGGTTTTCCCAGAGGGCTGTCCCAAGTGACACCGTGGTGTGAGTCGATCCTCGGCTTGAAAGTCGAGGCAGTGCAGGGAAAACAGGTTTCCCTGGAATAGACTGAGACATCTGGGGGACTGTGGGAATGGTGGCCCGACCCTGGAGTTCCTCTCGCCTTTACTGTGGAGAGCGCCTCCTCTTGACATGCGACGGGAAAGCCGGGAATTCTTTCCCGAACACGCAGGGAAAGTATCCCTCCTCTCGAGCTATGAGATAGAAAAGGGGCTCCTCTGGATGTGGGCGGGACTCTCGTGCTTCCTCTCGAGTGGAGCGGGGTATGTCGGGAACTTCTTAAGTTGCAGTAAAAGTGTGAAGGACCCTTTGGGAGTTCCAGAGGTTAGGTGTGATTAGCCTCGAGACGCCTCAGCGAAATGGCGTCATCTCGCCTGGCGGGAAGAACCTCCTGTATTTTCTCGAGTTGGGACAGGCGCTCTCGACTTACGACGGGGACTTCAGGGACCCGCTCTGGTGGCCTCCGGAAAGGACAGTCCCCATGCGAGTTCCTCGGGTACCTCTCGGGATTCCTCTCCCTTCGATGCTGGGGCCTAAGACCTTGTGTGGAGTCA
This sequence comes from Capra hircus, assembly GCF_001704415.2. NCBI lineage: Eukaryota > Metazoa > Chordata > Mammalia > Artiodactyla > Bovidae > Capra > Capra hircus. The sequence goes on along the minus strand of NW_017201019.1, from coordinate 2,723 downwards.
GTGCCGAAACCTGAGGATTCCTCTCCAGTGCTGACATTGATTTTGGGCTACTTCTGGAGTCTCGCCAGGGGCGTCAGTCCTCGTCGCGAGTAGGGGCATACACGTGCACTTTCCTGCCGTGTTGTAGCAGAAGTGTTGCCCTTCCCTTCGCGTGGATCAAGGGATGTGTGGCTTTCCCTCGAGGCTTTCCCACGAGGCTTTCCACGAGGCTTTCCACAGGGCTGTCCCACGTGCCACCGTGGTGTGAGTCGATCCTCGGTTTGAAAGTCGAGGCAGTGAAGGGAAAACAGGTTTCCCTGGAATGGACTGAGAGATCCAGGGGACTCTGGGAATGGTGGCACGACCCTGGAGTTCCTCTCACCTTTCCTGTGGAGAGCGCGACTCCTCTTGAGATGTGACGGGAACACCGGAATTCTATCCCGACCACGCAGGGAAAGGATCCCTCCTCTCGAGCTAGGAGGAGGAAACGGGGCTCCTCTGGATGTGTGCGGGACTCTCGTGCTTCCTCTCGAGTGGAGACGGGTATGTCGGGGAACTTTTTGAGTTGCAGTAAGGGTGTGAAGGACCCTTTGGAAGTTACACAGGTAAGGTGATTAGCCTCGGATACCTCAGCGGAAATGGGACTCAGCTCACCTGGAGGGGGAGAACCTCCTGGATTTTCTCGAGTTGCGCAGGTGCTCTCGACTTACGACGGGACCTCAGGGACCCGCTCTGGTGGCCTCAGGAAAGGCCAGTCCCCATGCGAGTTGCTCTGGGCCTCACGGGATTCCTCTCACGTCGATGCACGGGCCTAAGACCTTGTGTGGAGTCGGTGCCGGAACCTGAGGATTCCTCTCCAGTGCTGACATGGATCTTGGGGTACTTCTGGAGTCTCCCCAGGGGAGTCAGTCCTCGTCTCAAGTGGGGGCATGCACGTGCGCTTCCTCCTGAGCTGAAGCAGCAGTGTCACGCTTCCCTATGCTTGGATCAAGGGATCTGTGGCTTTCCCTGGAGGCTTTCACACGAGGCTTTCCACGAGGCTTTCCCACAGGGCTGTCCCTCGTGCCACCGTGGTGTGAGTTGATCCTCGGCTTGAAAGTCAAAACAGTGCAGGAAAACAGTTTCCCTGGAATGAACTGAGACATCTGGGGGACTCTGCGAATGGTGGCACGACCCTGGAGTTCCTCTCGCCTTTCCTGTGGAGAGTGCCTTCTCTTGAGAAGCGACGGGTACGCCGGGAATTCTTTCCCGAGCACGCAGGGAAAGGATCTCTCTTCTCGAGCTAGGAGGTGAAACGGGCTCTTCTGGATATGGTCGGGACTCTCGTACTTCCTCTCGAGTGGAGACGGGTATGTCGGGGAACTTCTTGAGATGCAGCAAGGGTGTGGAGGACCCTTCGGAAGTTCCAGTGTACAGGTGTGATTAGCCTCAGGACGCCTCAGCGGAAATGGGCCTGATCTCGCCTGGAGGGTAGAACCTCCTGGAGTTGATCGAGTTGTGGCAGGTGCTCTCGACTTATGACCGGGACCTCAGGGACCCGCTCTGGTGGCTTCAGGAAAGGCCATTTCCTTGTGAGTTACACGGGGCCTGTCAGGATTCCTCTCCCGTCGATGCCGGGGCCTAAGACGTTGTGTGGAGTCAGTGCCGGAACCTGAGGATTCCTCTCCAGTGCTGACATGGACCTTGGGGTAATTCTGGAGTCTCCCAAGGGAGTCAGTCCTCGACTCGAGTGGGGGCATGCACGTGCGCTTTCCTCCGAACTGTAGCAGCAGGGTCGTACTTCCCTTCGCGTGGATCAAGGGATCAGGGGCTTTCCGACGAGGCTTTCACACAGGGCTTTCCCACGTGCCACCGTGGTTTGAGTCGATCCTCGGCTTGAAAGTCGAGGCAGTGCAGGGAAAACAGGTTTCCCTGGAATGGACTGAGACATCTGGTTGTCTCTGGGAATGGTGGCACGACCCTGGAGTTCCTCTCGCCTTTCCTGTGGAGAGCGCCTCCTCTTGAGATGCGACGGAAACGCCGGGAATACTTTCCAGACCACGCAAGGAAAGGATCCCTCCGCTCGAGGTATGAGGCGGAAACGGGCTGCTCTGGATTTGGCGGGACTCTCGTGCTTCCTCTCGAGTGGAGACGGGTATGTCGGGGAACTTCTTGAGTTGCAGCAAGGGTGTGAAGGACCCTTCGGAAGTTCGAGAGGTTAGGTGTGATTAGCCTCGAGACGCCTCAGCAGAAATGGGCCTCATCTCGCCTGGAGGGGAGAACCTCCTGCATTTTCTCGAGTTGCGCAGGTGCTCTCGACTTACGACGGGACCTCAGGGACCCGCTCTGGTGGCCTCAGGAAAGGCCAGTCCCCATGCAGTTGCTCGGGGGCCTCTCGGATTCCTCTCCCGTCGATGCCGGGCCCTGGACCTTGTGTGGAGTCTGTGTCGGATCCTGAGGATTCCTCTCCAGTGCTGACATGGAATCTTGGGTACTTCTGGAGTCTCCCAGGGGAGTCATTCCTCGTCGCGAGTGGAAATATGCACGTGGGTTTTCCACCCGAGCTGTAGCAGCAGTGTCAAGCTTCCTTCGCGTGGATCATGGGATCTGTGGCTTTCCCTCGAGGCTTTCTCAGGAGAGACTTTCCCACGAGGCTTTCCCACAGGGCTGTCCCACATGCCACCGTGGTGTGAGTCGATCCTCAGCTTGAAAGTCGAGGCAGTGTAGGGAAAAAATGGTTTTCTGTGGAATTGGAATGAGACATC
>NW_017201018.1:0-6824 GCF_001704415.2 Capra hircus | reverse complement strand
TACTGATCCTTTCTTTCTGATAACAATAACTTACTTTCTTCAAGGGTGTTTTTTTCTTAAAACAGCACCACCTCCAAATAAGTTACATTCCTTATAGGGTCAGGGTGTAGTGTGTTACAAATCAAGAAAGCAATTTATTATAACTCAAGCGTTAACATGATTAATTCTTTAAAGGTTAATAACTCATTTCTCCTATATGTTTAAAGATTTAATACTTTATTTCTCCTTATATGTTTAAAGGTTAATACTTATTGTCTCTATATGTTTAAATGTATAATACTTATTTCTCCTATATATTAGTTTAAAATTCATTATAAGGGTAGGGAATATGAAGATTTAGCCAGCCAAACGATCAGCCTAACAAATGAAAATCCTTTCACAATGCTCCTTTAAGATCTATTTAGGTCTTAAGATATGATAAAGTTACTATTCTTACATAGCCAAGACAACAGTGATGTTATAACAAGGTATAGTAGTCTATTACAAATGAGGAAAATCCATTTACTCAAAAAGTCTAACTATTGCTAACATCAAAAACAAAAAAAAAAACATTTACTATATTTCCTTGCCCTATTTTTCCAAATGACATTGATTAATATATTCCCAGGTGCCTAAGGCATAATAGAGGATCCTGCACGCCAATCATTGACTCAGACAACAAGAAAATGTCCTATGCTGATTAACGACTCTCAAGAAATACTCAAAACTCTCGTGCTGTTTATGGTGAGAGCGTAGTAAACAATCTATGCCTAGTAGCGCAGCAGTTATGGATTAATCCTGTTTTTTTTTTTTTTTTTTTTTTTTTTTTTTTTTTTTTTTTTTTTTTTCTCACACAAGCTAGTCTGTCCAGCACAAGGTTTTGACCTGAGACATCCTTGGTTCCCAGCCAGAGCAGCGGAATTAGGTAGCAAATATATTGACAAACAGAATGAAGAGACCCTTTCACCAATATAATTCGCTAACCAACTATACTAATAATTTCTAACTCCCCAAAAGAATTTGCCTTTAGTAAGTCTAAAACATCTCGTGCCTCTCAGGTTGGGAGGCTGTAAGCAATCACATGTGGCCGGACAAACTATACAAGTGGCTAGATAACCTTCAGAGGAGTCCGTAAGCTGAAACACTCTTGTCACGCCCAAGAGTTTTTATTGTCTTGGAGCTACACGTTTACTCTCTCCAGAGAAACAGTTATGGGGGGAGAGCCCCCGTAAAGTTAGAGGTGTAGGTGAAGAGCATAAAACAGACTCTGGTTTTCGGGTTAGATGCTCGGGAACAGGGGGTTTCCTGAGGTTTGATCACGCCTTTGCATATGCCAAGCCTCATTCCTCATGACCTTTCCATCGCAGAATTCCTCACGCAGGCCTCCGCACCTCTGGAACTTACAAAAGGTCCTTCACACCCTTGCTGCGCAACTCAAGAAGTTCCCCGACATACCCGTCTCCACTCGAGAGGAAGCACGAGGGTCCCGGCCACACCAGAGGAGCCCCGGTTCTGCCTCGTAGCTCGAGAGGAGGGATCCTTTCCCTGCTTGGACGGGAAAGAATTCCTGGCATTCCCGCATCTCAAGAGGAGCGCTCTCCAAGGAAAGGCGAGGAACTTCAGGTCGTGCCACCATTCCAAGAGTCCCCCAGATGTCTCAGTCCATTCCAGAGGAACCTGTTTTCCCTGCACTGCCTCGAAATTCACGCGAGGACGACACACACCGCAAGTGGGACAGCCCTGTGGGAAAGCCTCGTGGGAAAGTGGGAAAGCCTCGAGGGAAAGCCACAGATCCCTTGATCCACACGAAGGAAGCGTGACACTGCTGCTACAGCTCGGGAGGAAAGCGCACGTGCATGCCCCACTCGAGACGAGGACTGACTCCCCTGGGAGACTCCAGAAGTACACCAAGATCCATGTCAGCACTGGAGAGGAATCCTCAGGCTTCCGGCCCCGACTCCACACAAGGTCTTAGGCCCCGGCATCGACGGAGAGGAATCACGAAGCCCCCTAGCAACACGCATGATGGGCCTTTCCTGCGGCCGCCAGAGCGGGTCCCTGAGGTCCCCGTCGTAACTCGAGAGCACCTGCTGAAACTCAATATCCAGGAGCTCTCCCCTCAGGCGACATGAGCCCATTTCCGCTGAGGCATCTCGAGACTAACCACACCTAACCTCTGGAACTTCCAAAGGGTCCTTCACACCCTTGCTGCAACTCAAGAAGTTCCCCGACATACCCGTTCCTCTTCACGTTCTGCCATAATGGTGGTGTCATCTGCATATCTAAGTTTATTGATATTTCTACCGGCAATCTTGATTCCAGCTCATGTATCTTCCATCCCAGCATTTTTCATGATGTACTCTGCATAGAAGTTAAATAAACAGGGTGACAATATACAGCCTTGACATACTCCTTTTCCTTTTTGGAACCAGTCTGTTGTTCCATGTCCTGCTCTAACTGTTGCTTCCTGACCTTCATCCAGATTTCTCAAGAGGCAGGTTAGGTGTCTGGTATTCCCATCTCTTTCAGAATTGTGGCTAAAACAACAGTATAAGGACCTTTCCGATGTCAGGCCAAGGAATTGTGTTTCCAGTCATTGAGCCACACCTGATCACTGAGCACAAATTCATGAATCTGTTCCTCAAGGGGGAATGATATTCTTTTTTATACAAACTTAGTTACCTGATTTATTACCTTACCTAATTGTTCCATCTGCTGTGAAATCCACCCCCTTACTTGTGGCAAATCTGCTAACACCTGCCTCACTGTGGGAGGGGGTCTCCCATAGAAAATTTCATAAGGACAACAACTATGGGAACGTGCGGTTACCCGTAATATGAGTAAGTCTGCCGGAAGCAAGCCCATCCATGTACAGTCAGTCTCTATGATCCATTTTGAAAGTGTCTCTTCAAGAGTTTGGTTGTTTCTTTCCACCATTCCAGAACACTGGGGCCTATATGCTGTATGTAATTTCCACTGATATTTAGAGCTTCACATACCTGTTAATTAACGCGGCTACAAAGACAGGGCATTGTCGGATTCTATACTGGTTGGAAACCCAAGTCTGGGAATTATTTCTCAAATCAGCGAGCTACTTCATTTTCTTTTTCAGATCAGGTAGGGAAGGCCTCTGCCCAACCGGAGAAGGTACCTACTATTCTAGTAAGTCATGATAACAGGTGACTGCCTTTGCTTCCCCGAAGGACACTCGCTTTCCCTGCATCCTGAGAACTCCACGTCTCAGCCAGTTGGAAAAGCGCTTCTTGGAGGTCATTATTCAGGGGCAATTTCCCCTGGAGCCCGGGCCATAGGGAGCGGCTCCACACTCCCAGGGAAAGGCAGAGCCACAGCCACACATCTGCTTTGCTCTGTAGGAGAGCTCTAGTGAGCCTAAGGAAAACGATTACATTGCCCTGTGGCCCCTAGGTCCTGGATGCAGTTTCACACATAGAATGTGTCCCCATAGGAGCCAAGAATTTTCCTGACAGACCTAGGCTCACTAGAGCTCTCCTACAGAGCAAAAGGGATGGGACAGATGTGTGGCTGTGGCTCTGCCTTTCCCTGGGAGTGTGAGCCGCTCCCTATGGCCCCGGGCTCCAATTGCCCCTGAATAATGACCTCCAAGAAGCGCTTTTCCAACTGGCTGAGACGTGGAGTTCTCAGGATGCAGGGAAAGCGAGTGTCCTTCGGGGAAGCAAAGGCAGTCACCTGTTATCATGACTTACTAGAATAGTAGGTACCTTCTCCGGTTGGGCAGAGGCCTTCCCTACCTGATCTGAAAAGAAAATGAAGTAGCTCGCTGATTTGAGAAATAATTCCCAGACTTGGGTTTCCAACAGTATAGAATCCGACAATGGCCCTGTCTTTGTAGCCGTTAATTAACAGGTATGTGAAGCTCTAAATATCAGTGGAAATTACATACAGCATATAGGCCCCAGTGTTCTGGAATGGTGGAAAGAAACAACCAAACTCTTGAAGAGACACTTTCAAAATGGATCATAGAGACTGACTGTACATGGATGGGCTTGCTTCCGGCAGACTTACTCATATTACGGGTAACCGCACGTTCCCAGTTGTTGTCCTTATGAAATTTTCTATGGGAGACCCCCTCCCACAGTGAGGCAGGTGTTAGCAGATTTGCCACAAGTAAGGGGGTGGGATTTCACAGCAGATGGAACAATTAGGTAAGGTAATAAATCAGGTAACTAAGTTTGTATAAAAAAGAATATCATTCCCCCTTGAGGAACAGATTCATGAATTTGTGCTCAGTGATCAGGTGTGGCTCAATGACTGGAAACACAATTCCTTGGCCTGACATCGGAAAGGTCCTTATACTGTTGTTTTAGCCACAATTCTGAAAGAGATGGGAATACCAGACCACCTAACCTGCCTCTTGAGAAATCTGGATGAAGGTCAGGAAGCAACAGTTAGAGCAGGACATGGAACAACAGACTGGTTCCAAAAAGGAAAAGGAGTATGTCAAGGCTGTATATATTGTCACCCTGTTTATTTAACTTATATGCAGAGTACATCATGAAAAATGCTGGGATGGAAGATACATGAGCTGGAATCAAGATTGCCGGTAGAAATATCAATAAACTTAGATATGCAGATGACACCACCATTATGGCAGAATGTGAAGAGGAACGGGTATGTCGGGGAACTTCTTGAGTTGCAGCAAGGGTGTGAAGGACCCTTTGGAAGTTCCAGAGGTTAGGTGTGTTAGTCTCGAGATGCCTCAGCGGAAATGGGCCTCATGTCGCCTGGAGGGGCTCCTGGATTAAGTTTGCGGCAGGTGCTCTCGAGTTACGACGGGGACCTCAGGGACCCGCTCTGGTGGCAGGAAAGGCCCGATCATGCGAGTTGCTTAGGGGCCTCTCGTGATTCCTCTCCGTCGATGCCGGGGCCTAAGACCTTGTGTGGAGTCTGGGCCGGAAGCTGAGGATTCCTCTCCAGTGCTGACATGGATCTCGGGTACTCCTGGAGTCTCCCCAGGGGAGTCAGTCCTCGTCTCGAGTGGGGCATGCACGTGCGCTTTCCTCCCGAGTTGTAGCAGCAGGGTCACGCTTCCTGTCGTGTGGATCAAGGTTTCTGTGGCTTTCCCTCGAGGCTTTCCAGGAGACTTTCCCACGAGGCTTTCCCACAGGGCTGTCCACTTGCCACCATGGGTGTGTGTCCGTCCTCGACGTGAATTTCGAGGCAGTGCAGGGAAAACAGGTTCCTCTGAAATGGTCTGAGACATCTGGGGGACTCTGGAATGGTGGCATGATCCTGGAGTTCCTCTTGCCTTTCCTGTGGAGAACGTCTCCTCTTGAGATGTGACAGAAACGCCAGGAATTCTTTCCCGTCCAAGCAGGGAAAGGATCCCTCCTCTCGAGCTATGAGGCAGAACCGGGGGCTCCTCTGGTTGTGGCGGGGACCCTCGTGCTTCCGCTCGAGTGGAGACGGGTATGTCGGGGAACTTCTTGAGTTGCAGCAAGGGTGTGAAGGACCCTTTGTAGTTCCAGAGGTGCCGGAGGCCTGCGTGAGGAATTCTGCCGATGGGAAAGGTCATGAGGAATGAGGCTTGGCATATGCAAAGGCGTGATCAAACCTCAGGAAACCCCCTGTTCCCGAGCATCTAACCCGAAAACCAGAGTCTGTTTTATGCTCTCACCTACACCTCTAACTTTACGGGGGGCTCTCCCCCATAACTGTTTCTCTCGGAGAAGAGTAAACGTGTAGCTCCAAGACAATAAAAACTCTTGGGCGTGACAAGAGTGTTTCAGCTTACGGACTCCTCTGAAGGTTATCTAGCCCACTTGTATAGGTTTGTCCGGCCACATGTGATTGCTTACAGCCTCCCAACCTGAGAGGCACGAGATGTTTTAGACTTACTAAAGGCAAATTCTTTTGCGGAGTTAGAAATTATTAGTATAGTTGGTTAGAATTATATTGGTGAAGGGTCTCTTCATTTGTTATGTCAATAATTGCTACTAATTCCCTGCTCTCGGGTGGGGACAAGGCATGTCTCAGCCGTCAAAACCTCTGTGCTGACAGACTAGCTTGCTGTACAGCGGATTATCCATACTGGCCTGCTACTAGGCATAGCATTGTTTACTACCCTCTCAAACCATAAACAGCCACCGAGAGTTTTTGGAGTATTTTGACAGAGTCTTAATCAGCATAGGACATTTTCTATGTTTGCTTGAGTCATGAGCTGCCGTTCAGGCCTCTAGTATCCTTAGGCACCTTGGGCGGAATATATTAATTCAATGATTGGAAAATTTAGCAAAGGAAATATACGTAGGTTTTTTGTGTTTAGCAATGCTTAGACTTTGAGAAATTGCGATTTTCTCTTTGCTAATAGGATCAAACTATACCTTGTTATAAATCACTGTGTCTTTGCTATGTAAGAATTTGTAACTTTATCATATCTTAAGACTAAATAGATCTTAAGCCCGGAGCATTGGTGAAGCATTTTTTCATTATGTTAGGCTGATGATTTAGCTGCCTAAAATCTCATTATTCCCTACCTTATAATGAACTTTAACTAAAAACATATAGGAGAAAATAATATTAACCTTTAAACTATAGGAGAAATAAGTATTAACCTTTAGAACATATAGGAGAAATAAGTATTTAATCTTTAAAAACATATTAGGCAGAAATGAGTATTAACTTTAAGATTAATCATGTTTAACCTTGATTTTTAACATAATATTCCTATTCTTGATTGTAACACACTACACCCTGACCCTATAGGAATGTAACTTTATTTGCGAGGGTGGGCTGCCTCGGTGTAAGACAAAAAACACCCTTGGAAGAAATTAAGTTATTTGCGTTATCAGAAGAAATGTATCATA
>NW_017201017.1:0-6824 GCF_001704415.2 Capra hircus | reverse complement strand
CCTCAGCGAAATGGGCCTCATGTCGCCTGGAATGGAGAGGCTCCTGGATATTCCCGAGTTTGCTCTCGAGTTTAGGCGGACCCCGCTCTGCCCGCAGGAAAGGCCAGTTATCATGCGTGTTGCTAGGGGGCCTCTCGTGATTCCTCTCCCGTCGATGCCGGGGCCTAAGACCTGTGTGTGGAGTCGGGGCCGGAAGCTGAGGATTCCTCTCCAGGGCTGACATGCATCTTGGGGTACTTCTGGAGACTCCCCAGGGGAGTCAGTCCTCGTCTCGAGTAGGGGGCATGCACGTGCGCTTTCCTCCCGAATTCTTTCCCGAGGAAGCAGGGAAGGATCCCTCATCTCGAGCTTGGAGGCGGAAACGGAGCTCCTCTGGAGGAGGCCGGACCCTCGTGCTTCCTCTGGAGTGGAGACGGGTATATCGGGAACCTCCTGAGTTGTAGCAAGGGTGTGTAGCACCCTTTGGAAGTTGCAGAGTTTAGGTGTGATTACTCTCGAGACGCCGCAGAGAAAATGGGCCTCATCTCGACTGGAGTAGAGAACCTCCTGGATTTTCCCGAGTTGCGGCAGGTGCTCTCGACATACGACCGTGACCTCAGGGACAGTGTAGCAGATGTGTCACGCTTCCCGTCGGGGGATCAAGGGATCTGTGGCTTTCCCACGAGCTTTCCCACAGGGCTGTCCCACGTGCCACCATGGTGTGAGTGGATCCTCCGGCGTGAAAGTCGAGGCATTGCGGGGAAAAACAGGTTCCTCTGAAATGGACTGAGATATCTGGGGGACTCTTGGAATGGTGGCACGACCCTGGAGTTCCTCTCGCCTTTCCTATTGAGAGCCCTTGCTCTTGAGAGGCCATAGGAAAGCTGAAAAAATCTTTCCTGACTAAGCAGGATAGGATCCCTCATTTCGAGCTACCAGGCGGAAACGGGGTTCCTCTGGATGTGGGCGGACCTCGTGCTTCCTATCAAGGGGAGACGGGTATGTCGGGGAACTTCTTGAGTTGCAGCAAGGACCCTTTGAATTTCCAGAGTTTAGGTGTGATGAGCCTCCAGACGCCTCAGAGGAAATGGGCCTCATCTTGCCTGGAGTGGAGAACCTCCTGGATTTTCTAGAGTTGGGGCAGGGTCTCTCGAGTTACGACGGGGACCTCAGGGACCCGCTCTGGTGGCCTCAGGAAAGGCCAGTGCCCATGGAGTTGCAAGGGGGCCTTCGGGATTCCTCTCCCCTCGATGTCGGGGCCTAAGACCTTGTGTATAGTCGGGGCTGAAACCTGAGGATTCCTCTCCAGTGCTGACATGGATCTTGGGGTACTTCTGGAGTCTCCCCAGGGGAGTCAGTCCTCGTCTGGAGTGGGGCATGCATGTGAGCTTTCCTCCGAGCTGTAGCAGCAGTGTCACTCTTCCCTTCGCGTGGATCAAGGGATCTGTGGCTTTCCTCGAGGCATTCCACGAGGCTTTCCCACGAGGCTTCCCAAAGGGCTGTCCACGTGCCACCGTGGTGTGAGTCGATCCTCGTCTTGAAAGTGGAGGCAGTGTAGGGAAAAAAGGTTTCCTGGAGTGGACTGAGACATCTGGGACTCTGGGAATGGTGGCACGACCCTGGAGTTCCTCTCGCCTTTCCTGTGGAGAGCGCCCCCTCTTGACTGCTATGGCAAATCCGAGAATTCATTCCCGACACGCAGGTAAAGGATCCCTCCTCTCGAGCTAGGAGGCGGAAACGGGGCTCCTCTGGATGTGGGCGGGCTCTCGTGCTTCTCTCGAGTGCAGACGGGTATGTCGGGAAACTTCTTGAGTTGCAGCAAGGATGTGAAGGACCTTTGGAAGTTCCAGAAGTTAGGTGTGATTAGCCTCGAGACGCCTCAGCGGAAATGGCCTCATCTCGCGCTGGACGGGAGAACGTCCGGGATTTCTCGAGTTGTGGCTGCTGGTCTAGACTTACGACGGGGACCTCAGGGACCGCTCTGGTGGCCTCAGGAAGGCCAGTCCCCATGCGAGTTACTCGGGGGCCTCTCGAGATTCCTGTCCCGTCGATGCTGGGGCTAAGTCCTTGTGTGGAGTCGGTTGCGGACCTGAGGATTCCTCTCCAGGGCTGGCATGGATCTTGGGTATCTGGAGTCTCCCCAGGGAGTCAGTCCACGTCTCGAGTGGGGCATGCACGTGCGCTTTCCTCCCCAGCTCTAGCAGCAGTGTCACGCTTCCCGTCGAGTGGATCAAGGGATCTGGGTCTTTCCTCGAGGCTTTGCCACAGGGCTGTCCCACGTGCCACCGTGGTGTGAGTCGATCCTCGGCTTGAAAGCCGAGGCAGTGCAGGGAAAACAGGTTTCCCTGGAATGGACTGAGACATCTGGGGAACTCTGGGAATGGAGGCACGACCTTGGAGTTCCTCTCGCCTTTCCTGTGGAGAGCGCCTCCTCTTGAGATGCGACGGGAACGCCGAGAATTCTTTCCCAACTACGCAGGGAAAGGATCCCTCCTCTCGAGATAGGAGCCGGAAACGGGGCTCCTCTGGATGTGGGCGGACTCTCGTGCTTGCTCTCGAGTGGAGACGGGTATGTCGGGGAACTTCTTGAGTTGCAGCAAGGGTGTGAAGGACCTTTGGAAGTTCCAGAGGTTAGGTGTGATTAGCCTCGAGACGCCTCAGCGGAAATGGGCCTCATCTCGCCTGGAGGGGTGAACCTCCTGGATTTTCTCGAGTTGCGGCAGGTGCTCTCGACTTACGACGGGGACATCTGGGACCCGCTCTGCTGACCTCAGGAAAGGCCAATCCCCATGCTGGTTGCTCGGGAGCCTCTCGGGATTCCTCTCCCGTCGATGCCGGGGCCTAAGATCTTGTGTGGAGTGGGTGCCGGAACCTGAGGATTCCTCTGCAGTGCTGACATGGATCTTGGGGTACTTCTGGTGTCTCCCCAGGGGAGTCAGTCCTCGTCTCCAGTGGGGGCATGCACGAGCGCTTTCCTCCCGAGCTGTAGCAGCAGTGTCGCGCTTCCATTCGCGTGGATCAAGTGATCAGGGGCTTTCCTTCGAGGCTTTCTCACGAGGCTTTCCCACGAGGCTTTCCCACGAGGCTTTCCCACAGGGCTGTGCCTCGTGCCACTGTGGTATGAGTCGATCCTTGGCTTGAAAGTCGAGGCAGTGCAGGGAAAACAGGTATCCCTGGAATGGACTGAGACATCTGGGGGACTCTGGGAATGTGGCACGACCCTGGAGTTCCTCTCGACTTTCCTGTGGAGAGCACCTCTACTTGATTTGCGACGGGAACGCCGGGAATTCTTTCCCGACCACGCAGGGAAAGGATCCCTCCTCTCGAGCTAGGAGGCGGAAACAGGGCTCCTCTGGATGTGGGCGGGACTCTCGTGCTTCCTCTCGAGTGGAGACGGGTATGTCGAGGAACTTCTTGAGATGCAGCAAGGGTGTGAATGACCCTATGGAAGTTCCAGAGTTTAGGTGTGATTAGCCTCGCCTCAGCGGGAAATGGGCCTCATCTCGCCTGGAGGGGAGAACCTCCTGGATTTTCTCGAGTTGCGGCAGGTGCTCCCGACTTACGACGGGGACCTCAGGGACCCGCTCTGGTGGCCTCAGGAAAGGCCAGTCCCATGCGAGTTGCTCGGGGCCTCTCGGGATTCTCTCCGTCGATGCCGGGCCTAAGACTTGTGTGGAGTCGTGCCGGAACCTGAGGTTCCTCTCCAGTGCTGACATGGATCTTGGGTACTTCTGGAGTCTCCCCAGTGGAGTCAGTCTCGTCTCGAGTGGGGGCATGCACGTGCGCTTTCTTCCGAGCTGTAGCAGCAGTGTCACGCTTCCCTTCGCGTGGATCAAGGATCAGGGCTTTCCCTCGAGGTTTTCCCTTTCCCACGAGGCTTTCCCACAGGGCTGTCCACGTGCCACCGTGGTGTGAGTCGATCCTCGGCTTGAAAGTCGAGGCAGTGCAGGGAAAACAGGTTTCCCTGGAATGGACTGAGACATCTGGGGGACTCTGGGAATGATGGCACGACCCTGGAGTTCCTCTCGCCTTTTCCTGTGGAGAGCGCCTCCTCTTGAGATGCGACGGAAACGCCGGAAATTCTTTCCCGACACGCAGGGAAAGGATCCCTCCTCTCGAGCTAGGAGGCGTAAACGGGGCTCCTCTGGATGTGGGCGGGACTCTCGTGCTTCCTCTCGAGTGGAGACGGGTATGTCGGGGATCTTCTTGAGTTGCAGCAAGGGTGTGAAGGACCCTTTGGAAGTTCCAGAGTTAGGTGTGATTAGCCTCGAGACGGCTCAGCGGAAATGGGCCTCATCTCGCTGGAGGGGAGAACCTCCTGGTTTTCTCGAGTTGCGGCAGGTGCTCTCGACTTACGACGGGGACCTCAGGGACCCGCTCTGGTGGCTTCAGGAAAGGCCAGTCCCATGCGAGTTGCTCAGGGGCCTCTCAGGATTCCTCTCCCGTCGATGCCAGGGCCTAAGACTTGTGTGGAGTCGGTGCCGGAACCTGAGGATTCCTCTCCAGTGCTGACATGGATCTTGGGGTACTTCTGGAGTCTCCCCAGGGGAGTCAGTCCTCGTCTCGAGTGGGGCATGCACGTGCGCTTTCCTCCCGAGCTGTAGCAGCAGTGTCCCTTCCTTGACGTGGATCAAGGTATCTGTGGAATTCCTCGAGGCTCGAGGCTTTCCACGAGGCTTTCCACGAGGCTTTCCCACAGGGCTGTCCCACGTGCCCGTGGTGTGAGTCGATCCTCGGCTTGAAAGTCGAGGCAGTGCAGGGAAAACATGTTCCCTGGAAAGGACTGAGACATCTGGGGACTCTGGGAATGGTGGCACGACCTGGAGTTCCTCTCGCCTTTCCTGTGGAGAGCGCCTCCTCTTGAGATGCGACGGGAACCGGAATTCTTTCCCGACCACGCAGGAAAAAGGATCCCTCCTCTCGAGCTAGCAGGCGGAACGGGGCTCCTCTGGATGTGGGCCGGACTCTCGTGCTTCCTCTCGAGTGGAGACGGGTATGTCGGGGAACTTCTTGAGTTGCAGCAAGGGTGTGAAGGACCCTTTGGAAGTTCCAGAGGTTAGGTGTGATTAGCCTCTAGACGCCTCAGCGGAAATGGGCCTCATCTCGCCTGGAGGGGAGAACCTCCTGGATTTTCTCGAGTTGCGGCAGGTGCTCTCGACTTACGACGGGGACCTCAGGGACCCGCTCTGGTGGCCTCAGGAAAGGACAGTCCCCATGCGAGTTGCTGGGGCCTCTCGGGATTCCTCTCCGTCGATGCCGGGGCCTAAGACCATGTGTGTAGTCGGTGCCGGAACTGAGGATTCCTCTCCAGTGCTGACATGGATTTTGGGGTACTTCTGGAGTTTCCCAGGGGAGTCGTCCTCGTCTCGAGTGGGGCATTCACGTGCGCTTTCCTCCGAGCTGTAGCAGCAGTGTCCGCTTCCCTTCGCGTGGATCAAGGGATCTGTGGCTTTCCCTCGAGGCTTTCCCACGAGGCTTTCTTTCCCACAGGGCTCTCCAAGTGCCACCGTGGTGTGGAGTCGATCCTCGGCTTGAAAGTCGAGGCAGTGCAGGGAAAACAGGTTTCCCTGGAATGGACTGAGATCTGGGGGACTCTGGGAATGGTGGCACGACCCTGGAGTTCCTCTCGCCTTTCCTGTGGAGAGCGCCTCCTCTTGAGATGCGGGAACGCCGGAATTCTTTCCAGACCACGCAGGGAAAGGATCCCTCCTCTCGAGCTAGGAGGCGGACCGGGGCTCCTCTGGATGTGGGCGGGACTCTCGTGCTTCCTCTTTAAGTGAGACGGGTATGTCGGGAACTTCTTGAGTTGCAGCAAGGTGTGAAGGACCCTTTGGAAGTTCCAGAGGTTAGCTGTGATTAGCCTCGAGACGCCTCAGCGGAAATGGGCCTCATCTCGCCTGGAGGGAGAACCTCCTGGATTTTCTCGAGTTGCGGTAGGTGCTCTTTACGACGGGGACCTCAGGGATCCGCCTGGTGGCCTCAGGAAAGGCCAGTCCAATGCGAGTTGCTCGGGGCTTCTGGATTCCTCTCCGTCATGCCGGGGCCTAAGACCTTGTGTGGAGTCTGGTGCCAACCTGAGGATTCCTCTCCAGTTGCTGACATGGATCTTGGGGTACTTCTGGAGTCTACCAGGGGAGTCAGTCCTCCTCTAAGTGGGTCATGCACGTGCGCTTTCCTCCCGAGCTGTAGCAGCAGTGTCACGCTTCCCTTCGCGTGGATCAAGGGATCTGTGACTTCCTCGAGGCTTCACGAGGCTTTAAGGCTTTCCCATGAGGCTTTCCCACAGGGCTGTCCCACGTGCCACCGTGGTGTGAATCGATCCTCGGCTTGAAAGTCGAGGCAGTGCAGGGAAAACAGGTTTCCCTGGAATGGACTGAGACATCTGGGGGACTCTGGGAATGGTGGGCACGACCCTGGAGTTCCTCTCGCCTTTCTGTGGAGAGCGCCTCCTCTGAGATGCGCCGGAACGCCGGGAATTCTTTCCGAACACGCAGGGAAAAGGATCCCTCCTCTCGAGCTAGGAGGCGGAACCGGCTCCTCTGGATGTGGCGGGACTCTCGTGCTTCCTCTCGAGTGGAGACGGGTAATGTCGGGGAAATTTCTTGAGTTGCAGCAAGGGTGTGAAGGACCCTTTGGAAGTTCCAGAGATTAGGTGTGTTTAGCCTCGAGACGCCTCAGCGGAAATGGGCCTCATCTCGCCTGGAGGGAGAACCTCCTGGATTTTCTCGAGTTGCGGCACGTGCTCTCGACTTACGAAGGGGACCTCAGGGACCCGCTCTGGTGGCCTCAGGAAAGGCAGTCCCCATGCGTTTGCTCTGGGCCTCTCGGGATTCTCTCCCGTCGAT
>NW_017201016.1:0-6825 GCF_001704415.2 Capra hircus | reverse complement strand
GTGACGTCCACCGTGCGAGGCTTGAAAGTCGAGGCAGTGCAGGGAAACAGGTTTCCCTGGAATGGACTGAGACATCTGGGGGACTCTGGGAATGGTGGCAGACACTGGAGTTCCTCTCGCCTTTCCTGTGGAGAGCGCCTCCTCTTGAGATGCGACGGGAACGCCGGGAATTTTTCCAGACAACACAGGAAAGGATCCCTCCTCTCGAGCTAGGAGGAGAAACGGGGCTCCTCTGGATGTGGGCGGGACTCTTCGTGCTTCCTCTCGAGTGGAGACGGGTATGTCGGGGAACTTCTTGAGTTCAGCAAGGGTGTGAAGGACCCTTTGGAAGTTCCAGAGTTAGGTGTGATTAGCCTCGAGACGCCTCAGCGGAAATGGGCCTCATCTCGCCTGGAGGGAGAACCTCCTGGATTTTCTCGAGTTGCGGCAGGTGCTCTCGACTTATACGGGGACCTCAGGGACCCGCTCTGGGGCCTCAGGAAAGGCCAGTCCCATGCGAGTTGCTCGGGGCCTCTCGTTCCTCTTCCCGTCCGGGGCCTAAGACCTTGTGTGATTCGGTGCCGGAACTTGAGGATTCCTCTCCAGTGCTGACATGGATCTTGGGGTACTTGGAGTCTCCCCAGGGGAGTCAGTCTCGTCTCGAGTGGGGGCATGCACGTGCGCTTTCCTCCAGAGCTGTAGCAGCAGTGTCACGCTTCCTTCGCGTGGATCAAGGGATCTGTGCTTTCCCTCTTTCCCACGAGGCTTTCCCACGTTTCCACAGGCTTTCCCACAGGGCTGTCCCACGTGCCACGGGGTGTGAGTCGATCCTCGCTAGAAAGTCAAGGCAGTGCAGGAAAACAGGTTTCCCTGGAATGGACTGAGACATCTGGGGGACTCTGGAATGGTGGCACGACCCTTGGTTCCTCTCGCCTTTCTGTGGAGAGCGCCTCTCTTGAGATGCGACGGAAACGCCGGGAATTCCCAACCACACAGGGAAAGGATCCCTCCTCTCGAGCTAGAGGCGGACGGGGTCCTCTGGATGTGGCGGAGCTCTTGTGCTTCCTCTCGAGTGGAGACGGGTATGTCGGGAAATTCTTGAGTTGCAGCAAGGGTGTGAAGGACCCTTTGGAAGTTCCAGAGTTAGGTGTGATTAGCCTCTACGCCTCAGCGAAATGGGCCTCATCTCGCCTGGAGGGGAGAACCTCCTGGATTTTCTCGAGTTGCGGCAGGTGCTCTCGACTTACGACGGGGACCTCAGGGACCCGCTCTGGTGGCCTCAGGAAAGGCAGTCCCCATGCGATTTTGCTCGGGCCTCTCGGGATTCCTCTCCCGTCGATGCGGGCCCTAAGACCTTGTGTGGAGTCGGTGCGGAACTGAGGATTCCTCTCCAGTGCTGACATGGATCTTGGGGTACTTCTGGAGTCTCCCCAGGGGAGTCAGTCCTCGTCTCGAGTGGGGGGCATGCACGTGCGCTTTCCTCCCGAGCTGTAGCAGCAGTGTCACGCTTCCCTTCGCGTGGATCAAGGTCTGTGGGAGGCTTTCCCGAGGCTTTCCCTGGCTTTCCCACGAGGCTTTCCCACAGGGCTGTCCCACGTGCCACCGTGGTGTGAGTCGATCCTCGACTTGAAAGTCGAAGCAAGCAGGGAAAACAGGTTTCCCTGGAATGGACTGAGACATCTCGGGGACTCTGGGAATGGTGGCACGACCCTGGAGTTCCTCTCGCCTTTCTTGTGGATAGCGCCTCCTCTGAGATCCGACGGGAACGCCGGGAATTCTTTTCCGACCACACAGGGAAAGGATCCCACCTCTCGAACTAGGAGGGGAAACGGGGATCCTCTGGTTGTGGGCGGGACTCTCGTGCTTCCTCTCGAGTGGAGACGGGTATGTCGGGGAACTTCTTGAGGTGCAGCAAGGGTGTGAAGGACCCTTTGGAAGTTCCAGAGGTTAGGTGTGATTAGCCTCGAGACGCCTCAGCGGAAATGGGCCTCATCTCGCCTGGAGGGGAGAACCTCCTGAATTTTCTCGAGTTGCGGAAGGTGTTTCTCGACTTACGAGGGGACCTCAGGGACCCGCTCTGGTGGCCTCAGGAAAGGCCAGTCCCCATGCGAGTTGCTCCGGGGCCTCTCGGGATTCCTCTCTCGTAGATGCCGGGGCCTAAGACCTTCTGTGGAGTCGGTGCCGAAACCTGATGATTCCTCTCCAGTGCTGACATGGATCTTGGGGTACTTCTGGAGTCTCCCCAGGACAGTCAGTCCTCTACTCGAGTGGGGCATGCACGTGCACTTTCCTCCCGAGCTTTAGCAACATTGTCACGCTTACCTTCGCGTGAATCAAGGGATCTGTGGCTTTCCCTCGAGGCTTCCCAGGAGGCTTTCCCACAGGGCTGCCCCACGTGCCACTGTGGTGTGAGTCGATCCTCGGCTTGAAAGTCGAGGCAGTGCAGGGAATACAGGTTCCCTGGAATGGACTGAGACATCTGGGGGACTCTGGGAATGGTGGCAGGTACCTGGAGTTCCTCTCGCTTTTCCTCTGGAGAGCGCCTCCTCTTCAGATGTGACGGGAACGCCGCGAATTCTTTCCTGACCACGCAGGGAAAGGATCAAACCTCTCGAGCTAGGAGGCGGAAACGTGGCTCCTCTTGATGTGGGCGGGACTTTCCTGCTTCCTCTCGAGTGGAGACGGGTATGTCGGGGAACTTCTTGAGTTGCAGCAAGGGTGTGAAGGACCCTTTGGAAGTTCCAGAGGTTAGGTGTGATTTTCCTGGAGACGCCTCAGCGGAAATGGGCCTCATCTCGCCTGGAGGGGAGAACCTCCTGGATTTTCTCGAATTGCGGCAGGTGCTCTCGACTTACGACTGGGACCTCAGGGACCCGCTCTTGTGGCCTCAGGAAAGGCCAGTCCCCATGTGAGTTGCTCGGGGGCCTCTCGGGATTCCTCTCCCCTCGATGCCGGGGCCTAAGACCTTGTGTGGAGTCAGTGCCGGAACGTGAGGATTCCTCTGCAGTGCCGACATGGATCTTCGGGTCTTCTGAAGTCTCCCCAGAGGCGTATGTCCTCGTCTCGAGTGGGGGGCATGCACGTGCGCTTTCCTCCCGACCTGTAGCAGCAGTGTCACGGTTCCCTTCGCTTGGATCAAGGGATCAGGGGCTTTCCCTCGAGGCTTTCCCATGAGGCTTTCCCACGAGGCTTTCCCACAGGGCTTTTCCACGTGCCCTTGTGGTGTGAGTCGATCCTCAGCTTGAAAGTGGAGGCAGTGCAGGGAAAACAGGTTTCCCTGGAATGGACTGAGACATCTGGGGGACTCTGGGAATGGGGCCTGATACTTGAGTTCCTCTCGCCTTTACTGTGGAGAGCGCCTCCTCTTGAGATGAGACGGGAACGCTAGGAATTCTTTCAGGACCACGCAGGGAAAGGATCCCTCCTCTCGAGCTAGCAGGCGGAAACGGGGCCACTCTGGATACGGGCGGGACGCTCGGGTTCCTCTTGAGTGGAGACGGGTATGTCGGGGAACTTCTTGAGTTACAGCAAGGGTGTGAAGGACCCTTTCGAAGTTCGAGAGTTTAAGTGTGATTACCCCTAGTTGCCTCAGCCGAAATGGGCCTCATCTCGCCTGGAGGGAGAACCTCCTGGATTTTCTCGACTTGCGGCAGGTGCTCTCGACTTACGACGAGGGCCTCAGGGACCCGCTCTGGTGGCCTCAGGAAAGGCCAGTCCCCATGCGAGTTTCTCCCGGGCCTCTCGGGATTCCTCTCCCGTCGATGCTGGGGCCTAAGACCTTGTGTGGACTCAGTGACGGAACCTGAGGATTCCTCTCCAGTGCCGACATGGATCTTGTGGTACTTCTGGAGTCTCCCCAGGGGGAGTCAGTCCTCGTCACGAGAGAGGCATGCACGTGTGATTTCCTCCGGAGCTGTAGCAGCAGTTTCACGCTTCCCTTTTCGTGGATCAAGGGATCTGTGGCTTTCCCTCTAGACTTTCCCATGACGCTTTCCCACGAGGCTTCCCACAGGGCTTTCCCACGTGCCACTGTGGTGTGAGTCGATCCTCGGCTTTAAAGTCGAGGCAGTGAAGGGAAAACAGATTTCCCTGGAATGGACTGAGACATCTGGGGGACTCAGGGAATGGTGGCACGACCCTGGAGTTCCTCTCGCCTTTCCTGTGGAGAGCGCCTCCTCTTGAGATGCGACGGGAACCCGGGAATTCTTTCCCGACCACGCAGGGAAAGGATCCATCCTCTCGAGCTAGGAGGCGGAAACGGGGCTCCTCTGGATTTGGGCGGGACATTCGTGCTTCCTCTCGAGTGGAGACGGCTATGTCGGGGAACTTCTTGAGTTGCAGCAAGGGTGTGAAGGACGCTTTGGAAGTTCCAGATATTAGATGTGATTAGCCTCGAGACGCCTCAGCGGAAATGGGCCTCATCTCGCCTGAAGGGAGAACCTCCTGGATTTTCTCGAGTTGCGGCAGGTGCTCTCGACTTACGACGGGGACCTCTGGGACCCGCTCTGGTGGCCTCAGGAAAGGCCAGTTCCATGGAAGTTGCTCTTGGGCCTCTCGGGATTCCTCTCCCGAAGATGCCGGGGCCTAAGACCTTGTGTGGAGTCGGTGCCGGAACCTGAGGATTCCTCTCCAGTGCTGACATGGATCTTGGCGTCCTTAAAGGCGAGATGAGGCCCATTTGCGCTGAGGCGTCTGGAGGCTAATCACACCTATCCTCTGGAACTTCCAAAGGTCCTTCACACCCTTGCTGCAACTCAAGAAGTTCTCCGACATACCCGCTCCACTCGAGAGTATCAAGATCTTCCCGCCCACTTTCAGAGGAGCACCGTTTCCACCTCATAGCTCGAGAGGAGGGATCCTTTACCTGCGTGGTCTGTAAAGCATTCCCGGCGTTCCAGTCGCATCTCAAGAGGAGGCCCTCTCCACAGGAAAGGCGAGAGAAACTCCAGGGTCGTTCCACCATTCCCAGAGTCCCCCAGATATCTCTGTCAATTCCAGGGAAACCTGTTTTCCCTCCACTGCCTCGACTTTCAAGCCGAGGATCGACTCACACCACGGTGGCACGTGGGACAGCCTGAGGAAAATCCTCGAGGGAAAGCCTCATTGGAAAGCCTCGAGGGAAAGCTGCAGATCCCTTGATACACGCTATCGGAAGTGTGACACTGCTTCCACAGATCGGGAGGAAATTGAACGTGCATGCCCCCACTCGAGACTAGGACTGACTAACCCGGGGAGACTCCAGAAGTACCCCATGATCCATGTCAGCACTGGAGAGGAATCCTCACGTTCCGGCACCGACTCCACACAAGGTCTTAGGCCCGGCATCGACGGGAGAGGAAACCCAAGAGGCCCCCGAGCAACTCGCATGGGGACTGGCCTTTCCTGAGGCCACCAGATCGGG
Source organism: Capra hircus (assembly GCF_001704415.2). Classification (NCBI taxonomy): domain Eukaryota; kingdom Metazoa; phylum Chordata; class Mammalia; order Artiodactyla; family Bovidae; genus Capra; species Capra hircus. The sequence goes on along the minus strand of NW_017201016.1, from coordinate 1,445 downwards.
TCCCTGAAGTCCCCGTCGTAAGTCGACAGCACCTGCCGCAACTCGAGAAAATCCAGGAGGTTCTCCCCTCCAGGCGAGATGAGGCCCATTTCCGCTGTGGCGTCTCAAGGTTAATCACACATAACCTCTGGAACTTCCAAAGGGTCCTTCACACCCTCGCTGCAACTCAAGAAGTTCCTGGACATACCCGTCTTCACTCGAGAGGAAGCACGAGAGTCCCGCCCACATCCAGAGGAGCCCCGTTTCCGCCTCCTAGCTCGAGAGGATCCTTTCCCTGCGTGTTCGGGAAAGAATTGCCGGCGTTCCCGTCTCATCTCAAGAGGAGGCGCTCTCCACAGGAAAGGCGAGAGGAACTCCAGGGTCATGCCACCATTCCCAGAGTCCCCCAAATGTCTCAGTCCATTCCAGGGAAACCTGTTTTCCCTGCACTGCCTCGACTTTCAAGCCGAGGATCAACTCACACCACGGAGCACGTGGGACAGCCCTGTGGGAAACCCTCGAGGAAAGCCTCGATGGAACGCCCAGATTCCATGATCCCCTCGAAGGAAAGCGTGACACTGCTGCTACAGCTCGGGAGGAAAGCGCACGTGCATGCCCCACTCGAGACGAGGACTGACTCCCCTGGGGATACTCCAGAAGTACCTCAAGATCCTTGTAAGCACTGGAGAGGAATCCTCAGGTTCCGGCACCGACTCCCCACAAGGCCTTAGGCCCGGCATCGACGGGAGAGGAATCCCGAGGGGCCCTGAGCAACTTGCATGGGGACTGGCCTTTCCTGAGGCCACCAGAGCGGGTCCCTGAGGTCCCCGGCGTAAGTCGAGAGCACCTGGGGTAACTCGAGAAAATCAAAGAGGTTCTCCCCTCCAGGCGAGATGAGGCCCATTTCCGCTGTGGCGTCTCAAGGTTAATCACACATAACCTCTGGAACTTCCAAAGGGTCCTTCACACCTTTGCTGCAACTCAAGAAGTTCCCTGACATACCCGTCTCCAATCCAGAGGAAGCACGAGAGTCCAACCCAGATCCAGAAAGCCCCGTTTCCGCCTCATAGCTCGAGAGGAGGGATCCTTCCCCGCGTAGTTGTGAAAGAATTCCCGGCTTCCCGTCGCATCTCAAGTGGAGGCGCTCTCCACAGGTAAGGCGAGAGGAACTCCAGGTTGTGCCACCATTTCGAGAGTCCCCCAGATATCTCCGTCCATTCCAGAGAAAACTGTTTTCCCAGCACTGCCTCAACTTTCAAGCCGAGGGTAGACTCACACTACAGTGGCACGTGGGCAGCCCTGTGGGAAAGCCTCGTGGGAATGGGAAAGCCTCGAGGGAAAGCCACAGATCCCTTGATCCACGCTAAAGGAAGCGTGACACTGCTGCTACAGCTCGGGAGGAAAGTGCACGTGCATGCCCCCACTCGAGACGAGGACTGACTCACCTGGGGAGACTCCAGAAGTAC
>NW_017201015.1:0-6825 GCF_001704415.2 Capra hircus | reverse complement strand
AACCTCCTAGATTTACTCGAGTTGCGGCAGGTGCTCTGGACCTAAGACGGGGACCTCAGGGACCCGTTCTGGTGGCCTCAGGAAAGGCCAGTTCCCATGAAAGTTGCCCTGGGGGCCTCTCGGGATTCCTCTCCCGTCGATGCCGGGGCCTAAGACCTTGTGTGGAGTCGGAGCCGAACCAGGATTCCTCTCCAGTGCTGACGTGGATCTTGGGTCTTGTGGAGTCTCCCAGGGAGTCAGTCCTCGTCTCGAGTGGGGGCATCCACGTGTGCTGCTTGCCCGAGCTGTAACAGCAGTGTCATGCTTCCTTTAGCGTGATCAAGGATCTGTGCTTTCCCTCGAGTCTTTCCCTCGAGAATTTCCCACGAGGCTTTCCAAGAGGCTTTCCCACAGGGCTGTCCAACGTGTCACTGTAGTGTGAGTCGACCCTTGGCTTGAAAGTTGAGGCAGTGCTGGAAAAACAGGTTTCCTGGAATGGACGGAGACATCTGGGGGACTCTGGAATGGTGGCACGAACCTGGAGTTACTCTGGCCTTTACTGTGGAGAGGGCCTCCTCTCTGAGATGCGACGGGAACGTCGGGAATTCTTTCCCGACCACGCAGGGAAAGTGTCCCTCCTCTCCAGCTATGGAGGTAACGGGCTCCTCTGGATGTGGGGGAACTCGTTCTTCCTCTCGAGTGGAGACGGTATGTCGAGGCACATTTTGAGTAGCAGCAAGGTGTGACGGACACTTTGGAAGTTCCAGAGGTTAGTTGTGATTAGCCTCCAGACGCCTCATTGGAAATGGGCCTCATCTTGCCTGGAAGGAGAACCTCCTGGACGTTCTCGATTGGGCAGGTGCTCTCGTCATACGGGGACCTCAGGGACCCGCTCTGGTGGACTCAGGAAAGGCCAGTCCACATGAATGTTGCTCGGGTGTCTCGGAATTTCTCTCCCGTAGATGCTGGAGCCCAAAACCTTGTGTGAGTCGTGCCGGAAACTGGGATTCCTCTCCTGTGCTGACATGGATCTTGGGTACTTCTGGAGTCTCCCCAGGTGAGTCAGTCCTCGTCTCGAGTGGGGCATGCACGTGCACTTTCCTCCCGAGCTGTAGCAGCAGTGTCACGCTTCCTTTAGCGTGGATCAAGGATCTGTGCTTTCCTCGAGCTTCCCAGAGGCTTTCCCACGAGCTTTCCCACAGGGCTGCCACGTGCCACTGTAGTGTGAGTCTACCCTCGGCTTGAAAGTTGAGGCAGTGCTGGGAAAACAGTTTTCTCTGGAATGGACGGAGATATCTGGGGGACTCTCGAAATGGTGCACAACCCTGGAGTCTCGCTCTTTACTGTGGAGAGCGCCTGATGGAAAGGGGAATTCTTCACAACTACGCGGGAAGGATCCCTCCTCTCGAGCTGAGGCCGAAACGGGGCTCTTCTGGATCTGGTTGGACTCTCGTGCTTCCTCTGGATTGAGACGGGTATGTCAGGGAACTTCTTGAGTTGCAGCAAAGGTGTGAAGGACCCTTTGGAAGTTCCAGAGGTTATGTGTGATTAACCTTGAGACGCCACAGCGGAAATGGGCCTCATCTCGCCTGGAGGGAGAACCTCTTTGATTTTCTCGAGTTACCCCAGGTGCTCTCGACTTACGCCGGGGACCTCAGGGACCCGCTCTGGTGCCTCAGGAAAGGCCAGTCCCCATGCAAGTTGCTCAGGGGCCCCTCGGGATTCCTCTCCCGTCGATGCCGGGGCCTAAGGCCTTGTGGGGAGTCGGTGCCGGAACCTGAGGATTCCTCTCCAGTGCTTACAAGGATCTTGAGGTACTTCTGGAGTATCCCCAGGGGAGTCAGTCCTCGTCTCGAGTGGGGCATGCACGTGCGCTTTCCTCCCGAGCTGTAGCAGCAGTGTCACGCTTTCCTTCGAGTGGATCATGGATCTGTGGCGTTCCATCGAGGCTTTCCTCGAGGGTTTCCCACAGGCTGTCCCACGTTGCTCCGTGGTGTGAGTTGATCCTTGGCTTGAAAGTCGAGGCAGTGCAGGGAAAACAGGTTTCCCTGGAATGGACTGAGACATTTGGGGGACTCTGGGAATGGTGGCATGACCCTGGAGTTCCTCTCGCCTTTCCTGTGGAGAGCGCCTCCTCTTGAGATGAGACGGAACGCCGGCAATTCTTTCCCGAACACGCAGGGAAAGGATCCCTCCCTCGAGCTATGAGGCGGAAACGGGGCTTCTCTGGATGTGGGCGGACTCTCGTGCTTCCTCTCGAGTGAAGACGGGTATGTCCGGGAACTTCTTGAGTTGCAGCGAGGGTGTGAAGGACCCTTTGGAAGTTCCAGAGGTTATGTGTGATTAACCTTGAGACGCCACAGCGGAAATGGGCCTCATCTCGCCTGGAGGGGAGAACCTCCTGGATTTTCTCGAGTTGCGGCAGGTGCTGTCGACTTACGACGGGGACTTCAGGGACCCATCTGGTGGCCTCAGGAAAGGCCAGTCCCCATGCGAGTTGCTCGGGGGCCTCTTGGTTTCTCTCCCGTCGATGCCGGGGGCCTAAGAGTGTGTGGAGAACGTGAGGATTCCTCTCCAGTGCTGACATGGATCATGGGGTACTTCTCTCCCCGGTTAGTCAGTCCTAGTCTCGAGTGGGGGCATGCACGTTCAATTTCCTCCCGATCTGTGGAAGCAGTGTCACACTTCCGATAGCGTGTATCAAGGGATCTGCAGCTTTCCCTCGAGGCTTTCCAATGAGGCTTTCCCTCGAGGATTTTCCTCAGGGCTGTCCCACGTGCCACCGTGGTGTGAGTCGATCCTCGGCTTGAAAGTCGAGGCAGTGGAGGGAAAACAGGTTTCCCTGGAATTGACAGAGATATCTGGGGGACTCTGGGAATGGTGGAACGACCCTGGAGTTTCTCTCGCCTTTCCTGTGGAGAGGGCCTCCTCTTGAGATGCGACTGGAACGCCGGGAATGCTTTACAGACCACGCAGGTAAAGGATCCCTCCTCTCGAGCTATGAGGTGGAAACGGTGCTCCTCTGAAAGTGGGCGGGAAGATCTTGATACTCTCGAGTGGAGCGGGTATGTCGGAGAACTTCTTGAGTTGCAGCAAGGGTGTGAAGGACCTTTGGAAGTTCCAGAGGTTAGGTGTGATTAGCCTCCAGACGCCTCAGCGCAAATGGGCCTCATCTCGCCTTTAAGGACGCCAAGATCCATGTCAGCACTGGAGAGGAATCCTCAGGTTCCGGCACCGACTCCACACAAGGTCTTAGGCCCCGGCATCGACGGGAGAGGAATCCGAGAGGCCCCCGAGAAACTCGCATGGGGAATGGCCTTTCCTGAGGCCACCAGAGCGGGTCCCTCAGGTCCCCGTCGTAACTCGAGATCACCTGTTCCAACTCGAAAAAATCCAGGAGGTTCTCCCTCCAGGCGAGATGAGGCCCATTTCCGCTGAGGCGTCTCGTGGCTAATCACACCTAAACCTCTGGAACTTCCAAAGGGTTCTTCACACCCTTGCTGCAACTCAAGAAGTTCCCCGACATACCCGTCTCCACTCGAGAGGAAGCACGAGAGTCCCGCCCACATCCAGAGGAGCCCCGTTTCCGCCTCACAGCTAGAGAGGAGGTATCCTTTCCTGCTGCGTCCGGAAAGAATTCCTGGTCTTCCCGTCACAACTCAAGAGAGGGCGCGTTCAACAGGAAAGGTGAGAGGAACTCCAGGGTCGTGCCACCATTCCCAGAGTACCCAGATATCTCAGTCCATTCCAGGGAAACCTGTTTTCCCTGCACTGCCTCGACTTTCAAGCCGAGGATCGACTCACAGCACGGTGGCACGTGGGACAGCCCTGTGGGAAAGCCTCGTGAGAAAGCCTCATGGGAAAGCCTCGAGGGAAAGCCACTGATTCCTTGATCCACTCGACGGGAAGAATGACACTGCTGCTACAGCTCGGGAGGAAAGCGCTCTTCAATGCCCCCACTCGAATGAGGACTGACTCCCCTGGGGAGACTCCAAAGTACCCCAAGATCCATGTCAGCACTGGAGAGGAATCCTCAGGTTCCAGGACCGACCCACACAAGTTCTTAGGCCCCGGAATCGACGGAGAGGAATCCCGAGAGGCCACCGAGCAACTCGCATGGGGACTGGCCTTTCCTGCGGCCAACAGAGCGGGTCCCTGAGGTCCCCGTCATAAGTCGAGAGCACCTGTTGCAATTCGAGAAAATCCAGGAGGTTCTCCCCTCCAGGCAAGATGAGGTGCATTTCCGCTGAGGCGTCTAGAGGCTAAATGCACCTAACATCTGGAACTTCCAAAATGTCCTTCACATCCTTTCTGCAACTGAATAAGTTCCCCGACATACTCGCCTCCACTCGAGAGGAAGCACGAGAGTCCCGACCACATCCAGAGGAGCCCGTTTCCGCCTCCTAGCTCGAGAGGAGGGATCCTTTCCCTGCGGTGGTGAAAGAATTCCCCGCGTTCCCGTCGAATCTCAAGAGGAGGCGCTCTCCACAGGAAAGGCGAGAGGAACTCCAGGGTCGTGCCACCATTCCAGAGTCCCCCAGATGTCTCAGTCCATTCCAGGGAAAACTGTTTTCCCTGCACTGCCTCGACTTTCAAGCGGAGGATCGACTCACATCACGGTGGCACGTGGGACAGCCCTGTGGGAAAGCCTCGTGGGAAAGCCTCCTGGGAAAGCCTCGAGGGAAAGCCACAGATCCCTTGATGCACGCGAAGGGAAGCGTGACACTGTTGCTACAGCTCCGGAGGAAAGCGCACGTGCATGCTCCCACTCGAGACGAGGACTGACTCTCCCGGGGAGACTCCAGAAGTACCCAAGATCCATGTCAGCACAGGAGAGGAATCGTCAGGCTCCGGCTCCGACTACTCACAAGGTCTTAGGCCCCGGAATCGACGGTAGAGGAATCCGGAGAGGCCCCGAGCAATTCGCATGGGGAGTGGCCTTTTCTGAGGCCCCCAGAGCGGGTCGTTGAGGTCCCCGTCGTAAGTCGAGAGCAACTACCCTATCTCGAGAAAATCCAGGAGGTTCTCCCCTCCAGGCGAGATGGGGCCCATTTCTGCTGAGGCGTCTCGAGGCTCATCACACCTAATCTCTGGAACTTCCAAACGGTGCTTCACACCCTGGCTGCAACTCAAGATGTTCCCCTACATACCGTTTCCACTCGAGAGGAAGCACGAGAGTCCCGCCCACATCCAGAGGAGCCCCGTTTCTGCCTACTAGCTCGAGAGGTGGGATCCTTTCCCTGCGTCATCGGAAAGAAATCCCGGCGTTCCCGTCGCATCTCAAGAGGAGGCGCTCTCCACAGGAAAGGCGAGAGGAACTCCAGGGTCGTGCCACCTTTCCCAGAGTCCCCCAGATGTCTCAGTCCATTCCAGGGAAACCTGTTTTCCCTTCACTGCCTCGACTTTAAAGCCGAGGATCGACTCACACCACAGTGGCACGTGGGAAAGCCCTGTGGGAAGCCTCGTGGGAAAGCGTCATGGGAAAGTCTAGAGGGAAAGCCACAAATCCCTTGATCCACGAAAAGGGAAGCATGACACTGCTGCTACAGCTCGGGAGGAAATCGGACTTGCATGCCCCCCTCTCGAGACAAGGACTGACTCCCCTGGGGAGACTCCAGAAGTAGCACAAGATCCATGTCGGCACTGGAGCGGAATCCTCAGGTTCCGTCACTGAGTCCACACAAGGTCTTAGGCCCCAGCATCGACGGGAGAGGAATCCCGAGAGGCCCGGGAGAAACTCGCATGGGGACTGGCCTTTCCTGAGGCCACCAGAGCGGGTCCCTGAGGCCCTCGTCGTAAGTCGAGAGCACCTGCCGCAAGTCGAGAAAATCCAGGAGGTTCTCCCCTCCAGGCGAGATGAGGCCCATTTCGGCTGAGACAACTAGGGGGTAATCAGACTTAAACTCTGGAACTTCAAAAGGGTCCTTCACACCCTTGCTGCAACTCAAGAAGTTCCCCGACATACCCGTCTCCACTCAAGAGGAACCCGAGCGTCCCGCCCGTATCCAGAGTGGTCCCGTTTCGCCTGCTAGCACGAGAGGAGTGATCCTTTCCCTGCGTGGTCCTGAAAGAATTCCTAGCGTTCCCGTCTCATCTCAAGAGGAGGCGCTCTCCACAGTAAAGGCGAGAGGAACTCCAGTATCAGGCCCCATTCCCAGAGTCCCCCAGATGTCTCAGTCCATTCCAAGGAAACCTGTTTTCCCTGCACTGCCTCCACTTTCAAGCCGAGGATCGACTCACACCGCGATGGCAGGTTGGACAGCCCTGTGGGAAAGCCTCGTGGAAAGCCTCGTGGGAAAGCCTCGAGGGAAAGCCACAGATCCCTTGATCCACGCGTAGGGAAGCGTGACACTGCTGCTACAGCTCGGGAGGAAAGCGCACGTGCATGCCCCCACTCGAGACGAGGACTGACTCCCCTGGGGAGACTCCAGAAGTACCCCAAGATCCATGTTAGCACTGGAGAGGAATCCTCAGGTTCGGCACCGACTCCACACAAGCTATTAGGCCCCGTCATCGACGGGAGAGGAATCCCGAGAGGCCCCCGAGCAACTCGCATGGGGACTGGCCTTTCCTGAGGCCACCAGAGCGGGTCCCTGAGGTCCCCGTCGTAAGTCGAGGGCACCTGCCGCAACTCGAGAAAATCCAGGAGGTGTCCCCTCCAGGCGAGATGAGGCCCATTTCGGCTGAGGCGTCTCGAGGCTAATCACACCTAACCTCTGGAACTTCCAAAGGGTCCTTCACACCCTTGCTGCAACTCAAGAAGTTCCCCGACATACCCGTCTCCACTCGAGAGGAAGCACCGAGAGTCCCGGCCCACATCCAGAGGAGCCCCGTTTCCGCCTCCCC
>NW_017201014.1:0-6825 GCF_001704415.2 Capra hircus | reverse complement strand
GGTCGCATCTCCAGAGCAGGCGCTCTCCACAGGATAGGCAAGAGGAACTCCAAGTTTCATGCCACCATTCCCAGAGTCCCCCAGATGTCTCAGTCCATTCCAGGGGAAACCTGTTTTCCCTGCACTGCCTCGACTTTCAAGCCGAGGATCGACTCACACCACGGTGGCACGTGGGACAGCCTGTGGGAAAGCCTCGTGGGAAAGCCTCGAGGGAAAGCCACAGATCCCTTGATCCACGCGAAGGGAAAGCGCGACACCGCTGCTACAGCTCGGGAGAAAGCGCACGTGCATGCCCCAACTCGAGATGAGGACTGACTCCCCTGGGGAGACTCCAGAAGTACCCCAAGATCCATGTCAGCACAGGAGAGGAATACTCAGGTTCCGGCACTGACTCCACACAAGATCTTAGGCCCAGCATCGACGGGAGAGGAATCCCCAGAGGCCCCCGAGCAACTCACCTGGGGACTGGCCTTTCCTGAGGCCTCCAGAGCGGGTCCCTGAGGTCCATCGTAAGTCGAGAGCACTGCCGCAACTCGAGAAATCCAGGAGGTTTCCCCCTCCAGGCGAGATGAGGCCCATTTCCGCTGAGACGTCTTGAGGCTAATCACATCTAACATCTGGAACTTCCAAAGAGCCCTTCACACCCTTGCTGCAACTCAAGAAGTTCCACGACATACCCGTCTCCACTCGAGAGGAAGCACGAGAATCCCGCCCACATCCAGAGGAGCCCCATTTCCGACTCCTAGCTCGAGAGGAGGGATCCTTTCCCTCGTGTTCGGAAAGAATTCCCCGTGTTCCCGTCGCATCTCAAGAAGAGGCGCTCTCCACAGGAAAGGCGAGAATAACTCCAGGGTCGTGTCACCATTCCCAGAGTCCGCCAGATGTCTCAGTCCATTTCAGGGAAACCTCTTTTCCCTGCACTGCCTCGACGTTCAAGCCGAGGATCGAATCACTCGACGTGGCACGTGGGTCAGCATTGTGGGAAGCCTCGTGGAAAGCCTCCTGTGAAAGCCTCGAGGGAAAGCCACATATTCCTTGATCCACGGGAAGGGGAAGCGCGACACTGCTGCTACAGCTCGGGAGGAAAGCGCACGTGCATGCCCCAACTCGAGACGAGGACTGACTCCCCTGGGGAGACTCCAGAAGTACCCCAAGATCCATGTCAGCACTGGAGAGGAATCCTCAGGTTCCGGCACCGACTCCACACAACGTCTTAGGCCCCAGCATGGACGGAGAGGAATCCCCAGAGGCCCCCGAGCAACTCACCTGGGGACTGGCCTTTCCTGAGGCCTCCAGAGCGGGTCCCTCAGGTCCCTGTCGTAAGTCGAGAGCACTTGCCGCAACTCGAGAAAATCCAGGAGGTTCTACCCTCCAGGCGAGATGAGGCCCATTTCCGCTGAGGCGTCTCGAGGCTAATCACATCTAACATCTGGAACTTCCAAATGGACCTTCACACCCTTGCTGCAACTCAAGAAGTTCCCCGACATACCCGTCTTCACTCGAGAGGAAGTACGAGAGTCCGCCCACATCCAGAGGAGCCCCGTTTCCGCCTCCTAGCTCGAGAGGAAGGATCCTTTCCCTGCGTGGTCGGGAAAAGAATTCCCGGCGTTCCCGTCGCATCTCCAGAGCAGGCGCTCTCCACAGGATAGGCAAGAGGAACTCCAAGTTCATGCCACCATTCCCAGAGTCCCCCAGATGTCTCAGTCCATTCCAGGGAAACCTGTTTTCCCTGCACTGCCTCGACTTTCAAGCCGAGGATCGACTCACACCACGGTGGCACGTGGACAGCCCTGTGGGAAAGCCTCGTGGGAAAGCCTCGAGGGAAAGCCACAGATCCCTTGATCCACGCGAAGGGAAGCGCGACACCGCTGCTACAGCTCGGGAGGAAAGCGCACGTGCATGCCCCAACTCGAGATGAGGACTGACTCCCCTGGGGAGACTCCAGAAGTACCCAAGATCCATGTCAGCACAGGAGAGGAATACTCAGGTTCCGGCACTGACTCCACACAAGATCTTAGGCCCAGCATCGACGGGAGAGGAATCCCCAGAGGCCCCCGAGCAACTCACCTGGGGACTGGCCTTTCCTGAGGCCTCCAGAGCGGGTCCCTGAGGTCCCCATCGTAAGTCGAGAGCAACTGCCGCAACTCGAGAAAATCCAGGAGGTTCTCCCCTCCAGGCGAGATGAGGCCCATTTCCGCTGAGACGTCTTGAGGCTAATCACATCTAACATCTGGAACTTCCAAAGAGCCCTTCACACCCTTGCTGCAACTCAAGAAGTTCCACGACATACCCGTCTCCACTCGAGAGGAAGCACGAGAATCCCGCCCACATCCAGAGGAGCCCCATTTCCGACTCCTAGCTCGAGAGGAGGGATCCTTTCCCTCGTGTTCGGAAAGAATTCCCCGTGTTCCCGTCGCATCTCAAGAAGAGGCGCTCTCCACAGGAAAGGCGAGAATAACTCCAGGGTCGTGTCACCATTCCCAGAGTCCGCCAGATGTCTCAGTCCATTTCAGGGAAACCTCTTTTCCCCTGCACTGCCTCGACGTTCAAGCCGAGGATCGAATCACTCGACCGTGGCACGTGGGTCATTGTGGGAAGCCTCGTGGGAAAGCCTCCTGTGAAAGCCTCGAGGAAAGCCACATATTCCTTGATCCACGGGAAGGGAAGCGCGACACTGCTGCTACAGCTCGGGAGGAAAGCGCACGTGCATGCCCCAACTCGAGACGAGGACTGACTCCCCTGGGGAGACTCCAGAAGTACCCCCAAGATCCATGTCAGCACTGGAGAGGAATCCTCAGGTTCCGGCACCGACTCCACACAACGTCTTAGGCCCCAGCATGGACGGGAGAGGAATCCCCAGAGGCCCCCCGAGCAACTCACCTGGGGACTGGCCTTTCCTGAGGCCTCCAGAGCGGGTCCCTCAGGTCCCTGTCGTAAGTCGAGAGCACTTGCCGCAACTCGAGAAAATCCAGGAGGTTCTACCCTCCAGGCGAGATGAGGCCCATTTCCGCTGAGGCGTCTCGAGGCTAATCACATCTAACATCTGGAACTTCCAAATGGACCTTCACACCCTTGCTGCAACTCAAGAAGTTCCCCGACATACCCGTCTTCACTCGAGAGGAAGTACGAGAGTCCGCCCACATCCAGAGGAGCCCCGTTTCCGCCTCCTAGCTCGAGAGGAAGGATCCTTTCCCTGCGTGGTCGGGAAAAAGAATTCCCGCGTTCCCGTCGCATCTCCAGAGCAGGCGCTCTCCACAGGATAGGCAAGAGGAACTCCAAGTTCATGCCACCATTCCCAGAGTCCCCCAGATGTCTCAGTCCATTCCAGGGAAACCTGTTTTCCCTGCACTGCCTCGACTTTCAAGCCGAGGATCGACTCACACCACGGTGGCACGTGGACAGCCCTGTGGGAAAGCCTCGTGGGAAAGCCTCGAGGGAAAGCCACAGATCCCTTGATCCACGCGAAGGGAAGCGCGACACCGCTGCTACAGCTCGGGAGGAAAGCGCACGTGCATGCCCCAACTCGAGATGAGGACTGACTCCCCCTGGGGAGACTCCAGAAGTACCCCAAGATCCATGTCAGCACAGGAGAGGAATACTCAGGTTCCGGCACTGACTCCACAACAAGATCTTAGGCCCCAGCATCGACGGGAGAGGAATCCCCAGAGGCCCCCGAGCAACTCACCTGGGGACTGGCCTTTCCTGAGGCCTCCAGAGCGGGTCCCTGAGGTCCCCATCGTAAGTCGAGAGCAACTGCCGCAACTCGAGAAAATCCAGGAGGTTCTCCCCTCCAGGCGAGATGAGGCCCATTTCCGCTGAGACGTCTTGAGGCTAATCACATCTAACATCTGGAACTTCCAAAGAGCCCTTCACACCCTTGCTGCAACTCAAGAAGTTCCACGACATACCCGTCTCCACTCGAGAGGAAGCACGAGAATCCCGCCCACATCCAGAGGAGCCCCATTTCCGACTCCTAGCTCGAGAGGAGGGATCCTTTCCCTCGTGTTCGGAAAGAATTCCCGTGTTCCCGTCGCATCTCAAGAAGAGGCGCTCTCCACCACAGGAAAGGCGAGAATAAACTCCAGGGTCGTGTCACCATTCCCAGAGTCCGCCAGATGTCTCAGTCCATTTCAGGGAAACCTCTTTTCCCTGCACTGCCTCGACGTTCAAGCCGAGGATCGAATCACTCGACCGTGGCACGTGGGTCAGCATTGTGGGAAGCCTCGTGGGAAAGCCTCCTGTGAAAGCCTCGAGGGGAAAGCCACATATTCCTTGATCCACGGGAAGGGAAGCGCGACACTGCTGCTACAGCTCGGGAGGAAAGCGCACGTGCATGCCCCAACTCGAGACGAGGACTGACTCCCCTGGGGAGACTCCAGAAGTACCCCAAGATCCATGTCAGCACTGGAGAGGAATCCTCAGGTTCCGGCACCGACTCCACACAACGTCTTAGGCCCCAATGGACGGGAGAGGAATCCCCAGAGGCCCCCGAGCAACTCACCTGGGGACTGGCCTTTCCTGAGGCCTCCAGAGCGGGTCCCTCAGGTCCCTGTCGTAAGTCGAGAGCACTTGCCGCAACTCGAGAAAATCCAGGAGGTTCTACCCTCCAGGCGAGATGAGGCCCATTTCCGCTGAGGCGTCTCGAGGCTAATCACATCTAACATCTGGAACTTCCAAATGGACCTTCACACCCTTGCTGCAACTCAAGAAGTTCCCCGACATACCCGTCTCACTCGAGAGGAAGTACGAGAGTCCGCCCACATCCAGAGGAGCCCCGTTTCCGCCTCCTAGCTCGAGAGGAAGGATCCTTTCCCTGCGTGGTCGGGAAAGAATTCCCGGCGTTCCCGTCGCATCTCCAGAGCAGGCGCTCTCCACAGGATAGGCAAGAGGAACTCCAAGTTCATGCCACCATTCCAGAGTCCCCCAGATGTCTCAGTCCATTCCAGGGAAACCTGTTTTCCCTGCACTGCCTCGACTTTCAAGCCGAGGATCGACTCACACCACGGTGGCACGTGGGACAGCCCTGTGGAAAGCCTCGTGGGAAAGCCTCGAGGAAAGCCACAGATCCCTTGATCCACGCGAAGGGAAGCGTGATACTGCTGCTACAGCTCGGGAGGAAAGCGCACGTGCATGCCCCAACTCGAGACGAGGACTGACTCCCCTGGGGAGACTCCAGAAGTACCCCAAGATCCATGTCAGCACTGGAGAGGAATCCTCAGTTCCGGCACCGACTCCACACAAGATCTTCGGCCCCGCATCGACGGGAGAGGAATCCCCAGAGGCCCCGGCAACTCGCATGGGGACTGGCCTTTCCTGAGGCCACCAGAGCGGGTCCCTGAGGTCCGGTCGTAAGTCGAGAGCACATGCCAACTCGAGAAAATCCAGGAGGTCCTCCTCCAGGCGAGATGAGGCCCATTTCCGCTGAGGCGTCTCGAGGCTAATCACACCTAACCTCTGGAACTTCCAAAGGTCCTTCACACCCTTGCTGCAACTCAAGAAGTTCCCGACATACCCGTCTCCACTCGAGAGGAAGCACGAGAGTCCCGCCCACATCCAGAGGAGCCCCGTTTCCGCCTCCTAGCTCGAGAGGAGGATCCTTTCCCTGCGTGGTCGGGAAAGATTTCCCGGCGTTTCCGTCGCATCTCAAGAGGAGGCGCTCTCAACAGGAAAGGCAAGAGGAACTCCAGTTCATGCCACCATTCCCAGAGTCCCCCCAGATGTCTCAGTCCATTCCAGGGAAACCTGTTTTCCCTGCACTGCCTCGACTTTCAAGCCGAGGATCGACTCACACCACGGTGGCACGTGGGACAGCCCTGTGGGAAAGCCTCGTGGGAAAGCCTCGAGGGAAAGCCACAGATCCCTTGATCCACGCGAAGGGAAGCGCGACACGCTGCTACAGCTCGGGAGGAAAGCGCACGTGCATGCCCCAACTCGAGATGAGGACTGACTCCCCTGGGGAGACTCCAGAAGTACCCAAGATCCATGTCAGCACAGGAGAGGAATACTCAGGTTCCGGCACTGACTCCACACAAGATCTTAGGCCCCAGCATCGACGGGAGAGGAATCCCCAGAGGCCCCCGAGCAACTCACCTGGGGACTGGCCTTTCCTGAGGCCTCCAGAGCGGGTCCCTGAGGTCCCCATCGTAAGTCGAGAGAGCAACTGCCGCAACTCGAGAAAATCCAGGAGTTCTCCCTCCAGGCGAGATGAGGCCCATTTCCGCTGAGACGTCTTCGAGGCTAATCACATCTAACATCTGGAACTTCCAAAGAGCCCTTCACACCCCTTGCTGCAACTCAAGAAGTTCCACGACATACCCGTCTCCACTCGAGAGGAAGCACGAGAATCCCGCCCACATCCAGAGGAGCCCCATTTCCGACTCCTAGCTCGAGAGGAGGGATCCTTTCCCTCGTGTTCGGAAAGAATTCCCCGTGTTCCCGTCGCATCTCAAGAAGAGGCGCTCTCCACAGGAAAGGCGAGAATAAACTCCAGGGTCGTGTCACCATTCCCAGAGTCCGCCAGATGTCTCAGTCCATTTCAGGGAAACCTCTTTTCCCTGCACTGCCTCGACGTTCAAGCCGAGGATCGAATCACTCGACCGTGGCACGTGGGTCAGCATTGTGGGAAGCCTCGTGGGAAAGCCTCCTGTGAAAGCCTCGAGGGAAAGCCACATATTCCTTGATCCACGGGAAGGGAAGCGCGACACTGCTGCTACAGCTCGGGAGGAAAGCGCACGTGCATGCCCCAACTCGAGACGAGGACTGACTCCCCTGGGGAGACTCCAGAAGTACCCCAAGATCCATGTCAGCACTGGAGAGGAATCTCAG
>NW_017201013.1:0-19256 GCF_001704415.2 Capra hircus | reverse complement strand
GCAGGAACAAACAGGTTTCCCTGGACATGGACTGAGAATCTGTTGGGGACTTGGGAAGGGTGGACGACCCGGTTGTACCTCTCACCTTTCCTGGTCGAGAGCGCCTCTCTTGAGGTGCCGACGGGGATCCACCGGGAAATTCTTTCCACGACCACGCACGGGAAAGGATCCCTCCTCTCGAACTAGGGAGCTTGAACGGGGCTCCTCTGGAATGTGGGCGGGACTCTCGTGATGTTCCTCTCGAGTGGAGACGGGTATGTCGGGGAAACTTTTTGAGTTGCAGGCAAGGGATCTTGTGAAGAACCCTTTCGAAGGGTTCCAGCATTGGTTTAGGTGCTGATTCGCTGTGTGACGCCTCAGCGAAATGGGCCTCATCCCCTTGGAGGGGAGAACTCCTGATTCTTCTCGAGTTTGCAGCAGTGCCTCTCGACTTACGGACAGGGGAATTCAGAGACCCGCTCATGGTGGCCCTAGGAAAGGACAGTCCCCTTGCGAGTTGTCGGGGAGTCTCTCGGGATTCCTTTAACCGGTCGTATGCCAGGGCCTAATACCTTGTTTGTAGTTCAGGTGCGGAAACTGAGGATTCCTCTCCAATGTTGACATGCGATCTTGGGAAACTTCTGGAGTCGCCCCAAGGGGAGGTCAGTCCTCGTCTTCGAGTCGGGACATGCAACGTTCGCTTCCTCCGAGCTCTAGCAGCAGTGTTCATTGCTACCCGTCGAGTGCGATAATGGGTCAGTAGTCTTTCCCTCGAGGATTTTCAAAGGCTGTCCACGTGCCACCGTGGTGTGAGCCGATCCTTCGGTGTGTCTTGGGGAAAGTCAGGCAGTGCAGGGAAACAGGTTTCCCTAGTGAATGGACAGAGACATCTTGGGCACTCTGGGAATTTGCGGGACGAATGCTTAGAGTTCCTTCTCGCGCATTTCCTGTTGGAGAGCGCCGTCCTCTTGAGATGCGACGGGAACACCGTTTGAATTCTTTCCGAACACGCAGGTGGAAACGATCCTCCACTGCGAGCTTAGAGGCGAGAACCGGGCGCTCCTTCTGGATTTGTTGGCGTGCGGACTTCGTTTGCTTTCCTCTTCGAGTGGAGATTGGTTTGGTCGGGAACTTCTTGAGTTTGCAGCAATGGAGTAGTTGTGATGACCACTTAGCTACGCGTTCCAGAGGTTAGGTGGTGATGAGCCTGGACACCATTCAGCGGAATTGGGCCTCATCTTGCGCTGGAGGAGAAACTCCTGGATTTTCTCTAGTTGGAGGCAGCTGTTCTCGGACTTACGACGGGACTCAGGGACCCGCTTTGGTGGCCTCAGGAAAGGCCAGTCCAATACGAGCTAGATCGAAGGCCTCTCGGATCCCCGATTTCCGGTGACCTAAGACCTTGTGTGGGTCGTTGCGAATAACCCTCCACTGTGAACAGGGACAATCTCCTCGGAGGTACTCAGTCCTCGTCTCGCAGTGGGGGCATGCACGGTGCGATTTCCTGCCGAGGGATTGAGCAGCTATTTTGTCATGCTTCCGATCGAATGGATTCAAGGGCAAATCTGATGCTTTTCCCTTCGAGGCTTTCCCACGAGGCTTGTCCCACGAGCTTTCCCACGCGGCTTTCGCACAGGCTTGTTCCCACGTGCCACCGTGGTGTGAGGTCGATCCTTCCGGCTGAAAGTCGAGGCGAGTGCAGGGAAAACAGGTTTTCCTGAATGGACTTGAAGACATTCTGGGGGACTCTGGACAAAATGTGGCAACGACCCTGGATTCCTCTCCTTTCCTGTGGAGATCGCCTCCTCTTTCACAGTACGACGGACGCGGGGAAATCTTTCCTGACACTCCAGGGAAAGGATCACTCCTCTTTTCGAGCATTGGAGGCAGAAACGGCGGGAAACCTAGGTGTGGCGGACAAATTCTCGTGCTTCCTCTCGAGTGGAGACGGTATGTCGTAACTTCTTGATTGCAGCAATGTGTGAAGGACCCTTTGGAATTTCCAGAGGTTTAGGTTGATTAGCCTCGTGGACGCACAGCAGAAAAATGGGCCTCATTCGTCGTCTGGAGGGGAGAACCTCCTGGATTTTCTCCGAGTTTGCAGCAGGTTGCTCTGACTTACGGCGGGACCTCAGGGTCGCCGCTTTTCTGCTGCGCCTCAGGAAAGGCCGTCCCTATGCAGATGCTCGGGGGCCACTCCGGGATTCGCCCTCCCGTCGATGCCGGGGCCTAAGATCTTGTGTGGACGGTTCCGGGTGCCGGAACCTGAGGATTCCTCTCCATGTGGCTCTGACATTGATTTTGGAGGTACTTCTGAAGTCTCCCAGTTGGTGAGTCAGTCCTCGTCTTCAGAGTGGAGCATGCACCGTGCGCTTTTCCTCCCGAGCTCTTAGCAGCAGTGTCACACTTCCTTCACCGTTGGATTCAAGATCACTGGGCTGTCCCACCCACGGAGACTTTCCCACGAGGCTTCCCAATGCATGTCCCACGTGCCACGCAGGATCCTCGGATCTTGAATGTCGAAGGCAGTGCAGGAAAAACAGGTTTCCCTGAAATTGGACTGAGACATCTGGGGGACCTGGGGAATGGTGGCAACGACCCTGAAGTTTCTGCTCCTTCCTGTGGGAGCGGGCCTCTCTTGACAGATGCCTGACAGTGGAAGGGGGAATTCTTTCCGGACACGCAGGGAAAGGATCCCTCCTCTCGAGCTGGAGTCGGAACGGGGGCCCCTCCTTCTGGATGTGGGCAGGACTCTCGGGGCTTCCTCTCGAGTGGAAGACGGGCTATGTCGCGGGAACTTCTTGTTTGAGTTGAAGCAAGGGTGTGAAGGACCCTTGGAACTCCAGAGCTTAGGTGTTGTGATTAGACTCGAGACAGCTCAGCGGAAATGGGCCTCATCTCAGCCTGGAAGGGGATGACCTTCCTAGGATTTTTCTCGAGTTTGGGGCAGCGTAGCTCTCGACTACGCAGGGGGACATTCCGGACCCGCTCTCGTGGCCTCAGAAATAGCCAGTCCCCAAGCCAGTTGCTTCGGGGCCATGTCTGCCTCTCGGATTCCTTCTCCTCTTGATGCCGCGTCGCTGGAGCTTAGCGCCTAACGCCTCACCCCACCCCTAATACCTTGTGTGGAGTTGATGAGGAACACTGGCCTCGATTTTCAAGCCGAGGATCCACTCACACCAGGGGGGCACGTGGGACAGCCCTGTGGGAAAGCCTCGTGGAAAGCCTCGTGGGAAAGCCTCCTGGAAAGCCTCGAGCGAAAGCCACAGATCCCTTGATCCACGCCTATGGAAGCGTGACACTGCTGCTACAGCTCGGGAGGAAAGCGCACGTGCATGCCCCACTGGAGACGAGGACTGACTCCCCTGGGGAGACTCCAGATTATACCCAAGATCCATGTCGGCACTGGAGATTAATCCTCAGGTTCCGGCAGTCTCCACACAAGGTCTTAGGCCCTGCATTCAGGGAGAGGAATCCCGAGAGGCCCCGAACAACTCGCATGGGGACTCGCCTTTCCTGAGTCCACCAGAGCGGGTCCCTGAGGTCCCCGACGTAAGTCGAGAGCACCTGCCGCAACTCGAGAAAATCCAGGAGTTTCTCCCCTCAGGCGAGATGAGGCCCATTTCCGCTCAGGCGTCTTGAGTCTAATCACACCTAACATCTGGAACTTCCAAAGGGTCCTTCACACCCTTTCCTGCAACTCAAGAAGTTCCCTGACATACCCGTCTCCACTCGAGAGGAAGCACGAGAGTTCTGCCCACATCCAGAGGAGCCCGGTTTCCTACTCTTGCTCGAGAGAAACGATCCTGTCCCTGCGTGGTCGGGAAAGAATTCCCGGCCGTTCCCTTCGCATCTCAAGAGGAGGCGCGCTCTCCCCAGGAAAGGCGAGAGGAACTCCAGGGTCGTGCACCATTCCAGAGTCCCCCAGATGTCTCAGTCCATTCCAGGGAAACCTGTTTTCCTGCACTGCCTCGACTTTCAAGTCGAGGATCGACTCACACGACGGTGGCACGTGGGATAGCCCTGTGGGAAAGCCTCGTGGAACGCCTCGTGGGAAAGCCTCCAGGGAAAGCCACAGATCCCTTGATATATGCGAAGGGAAGAGTGACACTGCTGCTACACTCGAGAGGAAAGCGCACGTGCAGGCCCCCACTAGAGACGAGGACTGACTCCCCTTGGGATATTCCAGACCTTACCCCAAGATCCATATCAGCACTGGGAGGAATCCTCAGGTTCCAGGACGACTGCACACAAGGTCTTAAGCCCGCATCGATGGAGAGGAATCCTGAGAGGCCCCGAGCAACTGGCATGGGGACTGGCCTTTCCTGAGGCCACCAGAGCGGGTCGCTGAGGTCCCGTCGTATGTCGAGAGCACTTGCGCAACTCGAGAAAATTCAGGAGGTTCTCCCCTCCAGGCGAGATGAGGCCCTTTTCTCCTGAGGCGTCTCGAGTCTAATCACACCTAACCTCTGGAACTTCCAAAGGGTCCTTCACACCCTTGCTGCAAATCAAGAAGTTCCCTGACATACCCGTCTCCACTCGAGGAGGAAGCACGAGAGTCCCGCCACATCCAGAGGAGCCCTTTTCCCCCTCCTAGCTCGAGAGGAGGGATCCTTTCCCTGCGTGGTGGGGAAAGAATTCCCGGTGTTGCCGTCGCATCTCAAGAGGAGGCGCTCTCCACAGGAGAAGCGAGAGGAACTCCAGGGTCGTGCCACCATTCCCAGAGTCCCCCAGATGTCTCAGTCCATTTCAGGGAAACCTCTTTTCTCTGCACTGCCTCGACGTTCAAGCCGAGGATCGACTCACATACGGTGGCACGTGGGATAGCCCTGTGGGAAAGCCTCGTGGGAAATCCTCGTGGAAAAGCCTCAAACGAAACCCACAGATCCTTTGATCCACACGACAGAAATATGACCCTGCTGCTACTGCTCTGGAGGAAAGCCCACGTGCATGCCACCACTCGAGACAAGGACTGACTCCCCTGGGGAGACTCCAGAAGTACCCCCAAGATCCATGTCAGCACTGGAGAGGAAACCTCAGGTTCCGGCACCGGACTCCACACAAGGTCTTAGTCCCGGCATCGACGGGAGAGGAATTCCGAGAGGTCCCCGAGCAACTCGCATGGGGACTGGCCTTTCCTGAGGCCACCATAGCGGGTCCCTGAGGTCCCCGTCGTAAGTCGAGAGCACCTGCCGAACTCGAGAAAATCCAGGAGGTTCTCCCCTCCAGGCGAGATGAGGCCCATTTCCGGTGAGGGCGTCTCCAGGCTAATCACACCTAAACTCTGGAACTTCCAAAGGGTCCTTCACACCCATGCTACAACTCAAGAAGTTCCCCCGACATTCCAGTCTTCACTCCGAGAGGAAGCACGAGAGTCCCGCCCACATCCAGAGGAGCCCCGTTTCCGCCTCCCAGCTCGAGAGGAGGAATCCTTTCCCTGCGTGGTCGGCAAAGAATTCCCGGCGTTCCCAGTCGCATCTCAAGAGAAGGCGCTCTCCACAGGAAAGGCAAGAGGAACTCCAGGGTCATGCCACCATTCCCAGAGTCCCCGCAGATGCCTCAGTCCATTGCAGGGAAAACTGTTTTTCCATGCACTGCCTCGACTTTTAAGCCGAGGATCGGCTGACTCCACGGTGGCACGTGGGACAGCCCTGTGGGAAAGCCTCGTGTGAAAGCCTCATGGGAAAGCCCCGAGGGAAAGCCACTGATCCCTTGATCCACGGGAGGGGAAGCGTGACACTGCTGCTGCAGTTTGTGGAGGAAAGCGCAGGTGCATGCCCCTACTTGAGACGAGGACTGACTCCCGTGGGGAGACTCCGGAGGTACCCCAAGATCCATGTCAGCACTGGAGAGGAATCCTTCACGTTCCGGCTCCGACTCCACACAAGGTCTTACGCACCGGCATGGACGGCAGAGAAATCCGAGAGGCCCCCGAGCAACTCGCATGGGGACTGTCCTTTCCTGAGGCCACCAGAGCGGTCCCTAGGTCCCCATCGTAAGACGAGGAGCACCTGCCGCAACTAGAAACAATCCAGGAGGTTGCCCCTCCAGGCGAGATGAGGCCCATTTCCGCTGAGGCGTCTCGAGGCTAATCACTCCTAACATCTGGAATTTTCCAAAGGTCCTTGACACCCTTGCTACAACTCAAGAGGTTCCCCGACATTCCCGTCTCTACTCGAGAGGAAGCACCAGAGACCCGCCCCCATCCAGAGGAGCCCCGTTTCCACCTCCTAGCTCGAGAGGAGGGATCCTTTCCCTGCGTGGTCGGGAAAGAATTCCCGGCGTTCCTGTCGCATCTCAAGAGGAGGCGCTCTCCACAGGAAAGGCGAGAGGAACTCCAGGGTCGTGCCACCATTCCCAGAGTACCCCAGATGTCTCAGTCCATTTCAGGGAAACCTGATTTCCCTGCACTGCCTCGAATTTCTAGCCGAGGATCGACTCACACCACGGTGGCACGTGGGACAGCCCTGTGGGAAAGCCTCGTGGGAAAGCCTCGAGGGAAAGCCACAGATCCCTTGATCCACGCGAAGGGAAGCGTTGCACTGCTGCTACAGCTCGGGAGGAAAGTGCACGTTCATGCCCCCACACAATACGACGACTAACTCCCCTGGGGAGTCTCCAGAGGTACCCCAAGATCCATGTCAGCACTGGAGAGGAAACCTCAGGTTCCGGCACCGACTCCACACAGGGTCTTAGGCCCCCGGCATCGACGGGAGAGGAATCCCGAGAGGCCCCCGAGCAACTTGCATGGGGACTGGCCTTTCCTGAGGCCACCAGAGCGTGTCCCTGAGGTCCCCGTAGTAAGTCAAGAGCACCTGACTCAACTCGAGAAAATCCAGGAGGTTCTCCCCTCCAGGCGAGATGAGGCCCTTTTCCTCTGAGGCTTCTCGAGGCTAACCATACCTAACATCTGGAACTTCCAAAGGGTCCTTCACACCCTTGCTGCCAACTAAAGAAGTTCTCCGACATACCTGACTCCACTCGAGTGGAAGCACGAGAATCCCGCCCACATCCAGAGGAGCCCCGTTTCCTCCTCATACCTCGAGGTCAGGTATCCTTTCCCTGCATGTTCGGGAAAGAATTCCCGGTGTTCCCGTCGCATCTCATGAGGAGGCGCTCTCCACAGGAAAGGCGGAGGAACTCCAGGGTCGTGCCACCATTCCAAGAGTCCCCCAGATATCTCAGTCTGCCGGGGTCCAGCCCTGCTGGATCCAGGGAATTCGACGGATGGACGGCGTTGTCGTGGAAAGTCTTTTTTATTTATTAATATAAGATTAGATTAAGAAATTATAGTGTAGTAAGAAGATTAACTGGAGGAAAAGGGCTGAATAGCTTGGTTTACGTGGAAGACCAATAAAATTCCAGACAAGGAATTTTCACCATCTACGTTGGGCCACCAGCCCCTGCTTGAATATCTAAGGGTGCCTCGCCTTAAGCTCCCTTTCGTGCAGGTCTTAACAGCCAGGCAAGTAAGTAGACCTGGCGAGCCTCCGCGCCCCTGGTGGAGATTCAGCCTGAAGTTAAAGTAAAAAGCAGAGAGAAGGAAAGGGAGAGAAGAAGAAAGAGAGAAAAAGACACGGGGGGAGCCTGAGTCCCAAGAAACCAGGCCGAGAGACTAGTTCGAGAACCTGGTCCGAGAAACTGGCCCCATCCTTTATTGTTCATAAAGCCTTTTATACTTTTGATAAAACATGGAGTTCAATGGGTAACACAAAATTATGTAGCGTTCGCACCCCAGACTCTTTCTGTACATCATTTTGTATGCAAAAGGTCTCTGGTGATTTACATTATCTTCTGGCCAAGAGGCTTGTTAAACACTTTTTGGCTCTCTTCCTTAATGAATGTTAATTTTGTTTCCTCTGAAGTGTTTTTCTTTAATCTGCATTTCCTTAAAGCATTAAAGTTACATCTCTATAGAACAAAGGTGCAGTGGGTTATAACAAAGAAGGTACTTAACTTAAAGATCTAATGTTGCTAATACCAGGTCTACTACTTGTTTTTTTAATATACCAACTCTATCTAAAAATAAAGGATATGAAAATTTAGCAGCAAGCATTGACCCAAAAAATGAAACTTTTAATCAGTCCTATTATAAAGATTTTGACTCCTCGGATGCCCCTATATTCCTAGGATGTTTTAAGCTTCCTGTGCCTCCTGGGGAAAGGAGGCCTCAAACAATCACATGCCCAGCTGTACGAGTCCTGCAGGCAGGCTAGAAAGCATTCAGAGGGGTTTTTGGATTGAAACACTCTTTCAAATGCAGAAGACTAAAGTCCTGAATTGACTTTTTCCAGAAAATGTCAGAAGAGTGGAAAAGCAGAGCAAAAAAGCAGGCAGATTTTTGTTGGGGTACGTGCGTAGGAACTTCCAGAGGGGTCCCTGAAGTCTGAACACACCATGCCTATGTCAGCTTTCTTCCTCATGACGTTATCACGGGCGGGAGTCCTCATACTGGCTCCCAGCATCAGTCCAATTCAGAGGAACCTGTTTTCCCTGCACTGCCTCGACTTTCACGCTGAGGATCAACTCACACCACGGTGGCACGAGGGAAAGCCCTGTGAGAAAGCCTTGTGGGAAAGCCTCCAGGGAAAGCCACAGATCCCTTGATCCACACGACGGGAAGCATGACCCTGCTGCTACAGCTCGGGAGGAAAGCACACGTGCGTGCCCTCACTTGAGAGGAGGATTGACTCTCCAGGGGAGACTCCAGAAGAACCCCAATATCCATGTCAGCACTGCAGAGGAAACCTCAGGTTCCGGCCCCGAATCCACACAAGTTGTTCGGCCCGGGCATCAACAGGAGAGTTATCAAGAGAAGCCCCCCAGCATCTGGCATGGGGACTGGCCTTTGATGAAGCCACCAGAGCGGGTCCCTGAGGTCCCCGTCGTAAGTCGGGAGCACCTGCCACAACTCGAGAAAATCCAGGAGGTTCTCCCCTCCAGGCGAGATGAGGCCCATTTCCAATTAGGTGTCTCGAGGCTAATTACATCTAATCTCTGGAACTTCCAAAGGGTCCTTCACACCCTTGCTGCAACACAAGAAGTTCCCCGACATTCCCATCTCCACTCGAGAGGAAACACGAGGGTCCTGCCCACATCCAGAGTAGCCCCGTTTCATCCTCCTAGCTAGAGATGAGGGATTCTTTCCCTGCTTGGTCGGGAAAGAACTTCCGGCATTCCCGTCGCATCTCAGGTGGAGGCGCTCTCCACAGGAAGGGAGAGAGGAACTCCATGGTCGTGCCACCATTCCAAGCGTCCCCAGATGTCTCAGTCCATTCCAGAGGATCTTGTTTTTACAGAGTGCTTAAACTTTCATGGCGAGGATCGCCTCACACCACGGTGGCACGGGGGACAGCCCTGTGGGAAAGCCTCGTGGGAAATCCTCTAGGAAAAGCCTAGAGGAAAAGCCACAGATCCATTGATCCACGCGACGGGAAGCATGACACTGCTGCTACAGCTCGGGAGGGAGCATGCGCATGCCCCCACTCGAGACGAGGACTGATTCCCCTTGGGAGACTTCAGAAGTATCCCAAAAACATGTCAGCACTGGAGAGGAATACTCAGGTTCTGGCCCCCACTCCACCGAAGGTCTTGGGCCCGGGCATCTACCGGTGAGGAATCCCGAGAGGCCCTCTAGCAACTCGCATGGGGACTGGTCTTCCTAAGGCCAACAGAACGGGTCCCTGAGGTCCCCGTCGTAAGTCGAGAGCACCTGCCACAACTCGAGAAAATGAAGGAGATTCTCCCCTTCAGGCGAGATGAGGCCCATTTCCACTGAGACGTCTCGAGGCTAATCACACCTAACCTCTGGAACTTCCAAAGGGTCCTTCACACCCTTGTTGCAACTCAAGAAGATCCAGGAGAGACCCGTCGCCACTACATAGGAATCACCAGGGTACCACCCACATCCAGAGGAGCCCCAATTCCCCCTCCTAGCTCAATGTGAGGGATGCTTTCCCTGATTGGCCGGGAAAGAATTCCTGTCGTACCTGTCGCATCTCAAGAGGAGGCACGCTCCACAAGAAAGGTGAGAGGAACTCCAGGGTCGTTCCACCATTCCAAGAGTCCCCCAGATGTCTCAGTCCTTTCCAGAGGAACTTGTTTACCCTGCACTGCCTCGACGTTCACGCGGAGGACCGACTCACACGATGGTGGCACGTGGGACAGCCCTGTGGGAAAGCCTCGTGGGAAAGCCTCGTGGGAAAGCCTCGAGGGAAAACAAGAAACCCCTTGATCAACCCAACGGGAAAATTGACTCTGCTCCTAATGCTCGGGAGAAAAGCGCACGTGCATGCCCCCATTGGAGACGAAGATGACTCCCCTGTGGAGACTCCAGTAGTACCCCAAGATCAATGTCAGCACTGGAGAGGAAACCTCAGGTTCGGGCACCAACTCCAAACAAGGTCTTAGGCCCCGTCATCGACCGGAGAGGAATCCCGAGAGGCCCCTTAGCAACTCGCAAGTGGACTGGCATTTCCAGAGCGGACCAGAGCGGGTTACATAAGTCCCGGTCGTAACTGGAGAGCACCTGCTGAAACTCGAGAAACTCCAGGAGGTTCTCCCCTGCAGGCGAGATGAGGCCCATTTCTGCTGAGGCGTCTCGAGTCTAATCACACCTAACCTCTGGAACTTCCAAAGGGTCCTTCACACCCTTGCTGCAACTCAAGAAGTTCCATGACATACCCGTCTCCACACGAGAGAAAGCACCAGAGACCCGCCCACATCCAGAGGAGCCCCGTTTCCGCCTCCTAGCTCGAGAGGAGGGATCCTTTCCCTGCATGGTCAGGAAAGAACTCCCGGCGTTCCTGTCTCATCTCAAGAGGAGGCGCTCTCCACAGGAAAGGCGAGAGGAACTCCAGGGTCGTGCCACCATTCCCAGAGTCCCCCAGATGTCTCAGTCCATTTCAGGGAAACCTGTTTTCCCTGCACTGCCTCGACTTTCAAGCCGAGGATCGACTCACACCACGGTGGCACGTGGGACAGCCCTGTGGGAAAGCCTCGTGGGAAAGCCTCCTGGGAAAGCCTCGAGGGAAAGCCACAGATCCCTTGATCCAAGCGAAAGGAAGCGTGACAGTTCTGCTACAGCTCGGGAGGAAAGCGAACGTGCATGCCCCCACTCGAGACGAGGACTGACTCCCCTGGGGAGACTCCAGAAGTACCGCAAGATGCATGTCAGCACTGGAGAGGAATCCTCAGGTTCCGGCACCGACTCCACACAAGGTCTTAGGCCCCGGCGTCGAAGGGAGAGGAATCCCGAGAGGCCCCCGAGCAACTCGCATGGGGACTGGCCTTTCCTGAGGCCACCAGAGCGGGTCCCTGAGGTCCCCGTCGTAAGTCAAGAGCACCTGCCGCAACTCGAGAAAATCCATGAGGTTCTCCCCTGCAGGCGAGATGAGGCCCATTTCCGCTAAGGCGTCTCGAGGCTAATCACATCTACCACCTGGAACTTCCAAAGGGTCCTTCACACCCTTGCTACAACTCAAGAAGTTCCCCAACATACCTGACTCCACTCGAGAGGAAGCACGAGAGTCCCGCCCACATCCAGAGGAGACCCGTTTCCGCCTCAGACCTCGAGGTCAGGTATCCTTTCCCTGTATGTTCCGGAAAGAATTCCCGGTTTTCCCGTCGCATCTCATGAGGAGGTGCTCTCCACAGGAAAGCCGAGAGAAACTCCAGTGTCGTGCCATCATCCCAAGAGTCCCCCAGATATCTCAGTGTGCCGGGGTCCAGCCCCGCTGGATCCAGGGAATTCGACGGATGGACGGCGTTGACGTGGAAAGTCTTGTGTATTTATTAATGTAAGATGAGATTAAGAAATTATAGGGTAGTAAGAAGATTAACTGGAGGAAAAAGGCTGAATAGCTAGGTTTACGCGGAAGGACAATAAAATTCCCGACAAGGAATTTTCTGGCGGACTCTGGGAATGGTGGAACGACCCACCAGTTCCTCTTGCCTTTCCTGTGGAGAGCGCCTCCTCTTGAGATGCGCCGGGAACGCCGGGAATTCTTTCACGACCACGCAGGGAAACGATCCTTCCTCTGGATCTATCAGGCGGAAACGGGGCTCCTCTGGATGTGGGCGGGACTCTCGTGCTTCCTCTCGAGTGGAGACGGGTATGTCGGGGAACTTCATGAGTTGCAGCAAGGGTGTGAAGGACCCTTTGGAAGTTCCAGAGGTTAGGTGTGATTAGCCTCGAGACACCTCAGCGGAAATGGGCCTCATCTCGCCTGGAGGGGAGAACCTCCTGGATTTTCTCGAGTTGCGGCAGGTGCTCTCGACTTATGACGAGGACCTCATGGACCCTCTCTGGTGGCCTCAGGAAAGGCCAGTCCCCATGCGAGTTGCTCGGGGCCTCTCGGGATTCCACTCCCGTCGATGCCGGGGCCTAACACCTTGTGTGGAGTCGGTGCGGGAACCTGAGGTTTCCTCTCCAGTACTGACATGGACATTGGGGTACTTCTGGAGTCTCCCCAGGGGAGTCAGTCCTCATCTCGAGTGGGGGCATGCACGTGCGCTTTCCTCCCGAGCTATAGCAGCGGTGTCACGCTTCCCTTCGTGTGGATCAAGGGATCTGTGGCTTTCCCTCGAGGCTTTCCCACGAGGCTTTCCACGAGGCTTTCGCACAGGGCTGTCCCAAGTGCCACCGTGGTGTGAGTCGATCCTCGGCTTGAAAGTCAAGGCAGTGCAGTGAAAACAGGTTTCCCTGGAATGGACTGAGACATCTGGGGGACTCTGGGAATGTGGCACGACCCTGGAGTTCCTCTGGCCTTTCCTGTGGAGAGCGCCTCCTCTTGAGATGCGATGGAAACGCCGGGAATTCTTTCCCGACCACGCAGGGAAAGGATCCCTCCTCTCGAGCTAGGAGTCGGAAACGGGGCTCCTCTGGATGTGGGCGGGACTCTAGTGATTCCTCTCGAGTGGAGACGGGTATGTCGGGGAACTTCTTGAGTTGCAACAAGGGTGTGAAGGACCCTATGGAAGTTCCAGAGGTTAGGTGTGATTAGCATTGAGACGCCTCAGCGGAAATGGGCCTCATCTCTCCTGGAGGGGAGAACCTCCTGGATTTTCTCGAGTTGCGGCAGGTGCTCTCGACTTAGGTAGGGGACCTCAGAGACCCACTCTGGTGGCCTCAGGAAAGGCCAGTCCCCATGCGAGTTGCTCGGAGGCCTCTCGGGATTCCTCTCCCGTCGATGCCGGTCCTCAGACCTTGTGTGGAGTCGGTGTCGGAACCTGAGGATTCCTCTCCAGTGCTGACATGGATCTTGGGGTACTTCTGGAGTCTCCCCAGGGGACTCAGTCCTCGTCTCGAATGGGGGCGTGCACGTGCGCTTTCCTCCCGAGCTGTAGCAGCAGTGTCATGCTTTCCTTTGCGTGGATCAAGGGATCTGTGGCTTTCCCTCGAGGCTTTCCCACGAGGCTTTCCCACAGGGCTGTCCCACGTGCCACCGTGGTGTGAGTCGATCCTCGGCTTGAAAGTCGAAACAGTGCAGGGAAAACACTTTTCCCTGGAATGGACTGAGACATCCGGGGGACTCTGGGAATGTGGCTCGACCCTGGAGTTCCTCTCGCCTTTCCTGTGGAGAGCGCCTCCTCTTGAGATGCGACGGGAACGCGGGGAATTCTTTCCCGACCACGCAGGGAAAGGATCCCTCCTCTCGAGCTAGGAGGCGGAAACGGGGTGCCTCTGGATGTGGGCGGGACTCTCGTTCTTCCTCTCGAGTGGAGACGGGTATGTCGGGGATATTCCTGAGTTGCAGCAAATGTGTGAAGGACCCTTTGGAAGTTCCAGAGGTTAGGTGTGATTAGTCTCGAGACGCCTCAGCGGAAATTTGGCCTCATCTCGCCTGGAGGGGAGAACCTCCTGGATTTTCTCGAGTTGCGGCAGGTGCTCTCGACTTACGACGGGGACCTCAGGGACCCGCTCTGGTGGCCTCAGGAAAGGCCAGTCCCCATGCGAGTTGCTCGGAGGCCTCTCGGGATTCCTCTCCCTCGATGCCGGGGCCTAAGATCTTGTGTGGAGTCGGTGCCGGAACCTGAGGATTCCTCTCCAGTGCTGACATGGATCTTGGGGTACTTCTCGGAGTCTCCCCAGGGGAGTCAGTCCTCGTCTCTAGTGGGGGCATGCACATGCGCTTTCCTCCCGAGCTGTAGCAGCAGTTTCATGCTTCCCTTCGCAGTATATCAAGGGATCTGTGGCTTTCCCACGAGGCTTTCCAGGCCACAGGGCTGTCCCACGTGGCACCGTGGTGTGAGTCGATCCTCGCCTTGAAAGTCGAGGCAGTGCAGGGAAAACAGGTTTCCCTGGAATGGACTGAGACATCTGGGGGACTCTGGGAATGTGGCACGACCCTGGTAGTTCCTCTCGCCTTTCCTGTGGAGAGCGCCTCCTCTTGAGATGCGACGGGAACTCCGGGAATTCTTTCCCGACCACGCAGGGAAAGGATCCCTCCTCTCAGAGCTAGGAGGCGGAAACGGGGCTCCTCTGGATGTGGGCGGGACTCTCGTGCTTCCTCTGGAGTGGGGACGGCTATGTCGGGGAACTTCTTGAGTTGCAACAAGGGTGTGAAGACCCGTTAGGAAGTTCCAGAGGTTATGTGTGATTAGCCTCGAGATGCCTCAGCGGAAATGGGCCTCATCTCGCCTGGAGGGGAGAATATCCTGGATTTTCTCGAGTTGTGGCAGGTGCTCTCGACTTACGAAGGGACCTCAGGGACCCGCTCTGGTGGCCTCAGGAAAGGCCAGTCCCCTTGCGAGTTGCTCCGGGGCCTCTCAGGATTCCTCTCCGTCGATGACGGGGCCTAAGATCTTGTGTGGAGTTGGTGCCGGAACCTGAGGATTCCTCTCCAGTGCTGACATGGATCTTGGGGTACCTCTGGAGTCTCCCCAGGGGAGTATGTCCTCGTCTCGAGTGGGGGCATGCACGTGCGCTTTCCTCCCGAGCAGTAGCAGCTGTGTCACGCTTCCCTTCGTGTTGATCAAGGGATCTGTGGCTTTCCCTCGAGGCTTTCCCACGAGGCTTTCCCACGAGTTTTAACCACAGGGCTGTCCCACGTGCCATCGTGCTGTGAGTCGATCCTCGGCTTGAAATTCGAGGCAGTGCAGGGAAAACAGGTTTTCCTGGAATGGACTGAGACATCTGGGGAACTCTGGGAATGGTGGCACGACCCTGGAGTTCCTCTCGCCTTTCCTGTGGAGCGCACCTCCTCTTGAGATGCGAGGAGAACACCGGGAATTCTTTCCCGAACACGCAGGAAAAGGATCCCTCCTCTCAAGCTATGAGGCGGAAACGGGGCCCCTCTGGATGTTTACGGTACTCTCGTGCTTCCTCTCGAGTGGAGACGGGTATGTCGGGGAACTTCTTGAGTTGCAGCAAGGGTGTGAAAGAACCTTTGGATTTCCAGACGTTAGGTGTGATTAGCCTCGAGACGCCTCAGCAGAAATGGGCCTCATCACACCTGGAGGGGAGAACCTCCTGGATTTTCTCGAGTTGTGGCAGGTGCTCTCGACTTACGGTCGGGGAACCTCAGAGACCCGCTCTGGTGGCCTCAGGAAAGGCCAGTCCCCATGCGAGTTGCTCAGGGGCCTCTCGGGATTCCTCTCCCGTAGATGCCGGTCCTAAGACCTTGTGTGGAGTCGGTGTCGGAACCTGAGGAGTCCTCTCCAGTGTTGACATGGATCTTGGGGTACTTCTGGAGTCTCCACAGGGGACTCAGTCCTCGCCTCGAGTGGGGGCTTGCATGTGCGCTTTCCTCCCGAGCTGTAGCAGCAGTGTCATCCTTTCCTTCGCGTGGATCAAGGGATCTGTGGCTTTCCCTCGAGGCTTTCCCACGAGGCTTTCCCAAAGGGCTGTCCCACGTGCCTCCGTGGTGTGAGTGGATCCTCGGCTTGAAAGTCGAGGCAGTGCAGGGAAAACAGGTTTCCCTGGAATGGACTGAGACATCTGGGTGACTCTGGGAATGGTGGCACGACCCTGGAGTTTCTCTCGCCTTTCCTGTGGAGAGCGCCTCCTCTTGAGATGCGACGGGAACGCGGGGAATTCTTTCCCCACCACGCAGGGAAAGGATCCCTCCTCTAGAGCTAGGAGGCGGAAACAGGTCCTCTCTGGATGTGGGCGGGACTCTTGTGCTTCCTCTCGAGTGGAGACGGGTATGTCCGGGAACTTCTTGAGTTGCAGCAAGGGTGTGAAGGACCCTTTGGAAGTTCCAGATGTTAGATGTGATTAGCTTCCAGACGCCTCAGCGGAAATGGGCCTCATCTCGCCTGGAGGGGAGAACCTCCTGCATTTTCTCGAGTTGCGGCAGGTGCTCTCGACGTACGACAGGGACGTCAGGGACCCGCTCTGGTGGCCTCAGGAAAGGCCAGTCCCCATGCGAGTTGCTCGGGGCCTCTCGGGATTCCTCTCCCGGTGATGCCGGGGCCTAAGATCTTGTGTGGAGTTGGTGCCGGAACCTTAGGATTCCTCTCCAGTGCTGACATGGAACTTGGGGTACTTCTGGAGTCTCCCCAGTGGAGTCAGTCCTCATCTCGACTGAGGGCATACCCGTGCGATTTCCTCCCGAGCTGTAGCAGCAGTGTCACGCTTCCCTTCGCGTGCATCAAGGGATCTGTGGCTTTCCCTCGAGGCTTTCCCACGAGGCTTTCCCACGAGGCTTTCCCACAGGGCTGTCCCACGTGCCACCGTGGTGTGAGTGGATCCTCGGCTTCAAAGTCGAGGCAGTGCAGGGAAAACAGGTTTCCCTGGAATGGACTGAGACATCTGGGGGACTCTGGGAATGTGGCACGACCCTGGAGTTCCTCTCGCCTTTCATGTGGAGAGCGCCTCCTCTTGAGATGCGACGGGAACGCCGGGAATTCTTTCCCCACCACGCAGGGAAAGGATCCCTCCTCCCGAGCTATGAGTCGGAAACGGGGTCTCCTCTGGATATGGGCGGGACTCTCGTGCTTCCTCTCAAGTGGAGACGGGTATGTCGGGGAACTTCTTGAGTTGCAGCAAGGGTGTGAAGGACCCTTTGGAAGTTCCAGATGTTAAATGTGATTAGCCTCAAGACGCCTCAGCGGAAATGGGCCTCATCTCGCCTGGAGGGTAGAACCTCATGCATTTTCTCGAGTTGCGGCAGGTGCTCTCGACTTACGACAGGGACCTCAGGGACCCGATCTGGTGGCCTCAGGAAAGGCCAGTCCGCATGCGAGTTGCTCGGGGGACTCTCGGGATTCCTCTCCCATCGATGCCGGGGCCTAAGACCTTGTGTGGAGTCGGTGCCGGAACCTGAGGATTCCTCTCCAGTGCTGACATGGATCTTGGGGTACTTCTGGAGTCTCCCCAGGGGAGTCAGTCCTCGTCTCTAGTGGGGGCATGCACATGCGCTTTCCTCCCGAGCTGTAGCAGCAGTTTCATGCTTCCCTTCGAGTATATCAAGGGATCTGTGGCTTTCCCACGAGACTTTCGCCACAGGGCTGTCCCACGTGCCACCGTGGTGTGAGTCGATCCTCGGCTTGAAAATCGAGGCAGTGCAGGGAAAACAGGTTTCCCTGGAATGGACTGAGACATCTGGGGACTCTGGAATGTGGCACGACCCTGAGTTCCTCTCGCTTTCCTGTGGAGAGCGCCTCCTCTTGAGATGCGACGGGAACGTCCGGGAATTCTTTCCCGACCACGCAGGGAAAGGATCCCTCCTCTCAGAGCTAGGAGGCGGAAACGGGGCTCCTCTGGATGTGGGCGGGAATCTCGTGCTTTCCTCTCAAGTGCAGACGGGTATGTCGGGGAACTTCTTGAGTTGCAGACAAGGGTGTGAAGGACCCTTTGGAAGTTCCAGAGGTTAGGTGTGATTTAGCCTCGAGACAGCCTCATCGGAAATGGGCCTCATCTCGCCTGGAGGGGAGAACCTCCTGGATTTTCTCGAGTTGCGGCAGGTGCTCTCGACTTACGATGGGGACCTCAGGGACCCGCTCTGGTGGCCTCAGGAAAGGCCAGTCCCCATGCGAGTTGCTCGGGGGCTCTCGGGATTCCTCTCCCGTCAGGTGCCGGTCCTAAGACCTTGTGTGGAGTCGGTGCGGAACTGAGGATTCCTCTCCAGTGCTGACATGGATCTTGGGGTACTTATGGAGTCTTCCCCAGGGGACTCAGTCCTACGCCTCGAGTGGGGGTTGCACGTGCGCTTTCCTCCCGAGCTGTAGCAGCAGTGTCATGCTTCCTTCGCGTGGATCAAGGGATCTGTGCTTTTCCTCGAGGCTTTCTCACGAGGCTTTCCCACGAGGCTTCCGCACAGGGCTGTCCCAGGTGCCACCGTGGTGTGAGTCGATCCTCGGGCTTGGAAAGTCAAGGCAGTGCAGGGAAAAACAGGTTTCCCTGGAAATGGACCGTGAGAACCTGGGGGAAACTGGGAATGGTGGCAATGACCATGCAGTTCCTGCTCGCCTTTTCCTGTGGAGAAGCGGCCTCCTTCTTGAGATGAGGCGAAAGGAACGCCGGGAATTCTTTGCCGACGCACGAAGGGAGAGATACACTCCTCCTCGAGCTAATGAGGCGGACACGGGGCTCCTCTGGATGTGCGCAGGATTTCGTGCTTACTCTCAAGTGGAGACGGGTATGTCGGGGACTATCTTGAGTGCCAGCAAGGGGTTGAAGCGAACGCCTTTGGAAGATCCAGAAGTTAGGTGTGATTGAACTCAGAGACGCCTCATCGGAAAAAGCGCCGTCATCTTGCCTGGAGGGGAGAAACCTCCTGGATTTTTCTCAGAGTTTGACGGCTGTGCTCCTCAGACTTAGGCGGGGACCTCAGGGACCCGCTCTGCTGGCCATCAGGAAAGGCCAGTCCATGGGAGTTGCTCGGGCCTCTCGGGATTTCTCTTCCCGTCCATGCTGGGGCCTAAGCAGCCATTGTGTGGAGTCGGTGCTTGTGGAAAGCCCTGCAGGATTACCTCTCCAGTGGCTGACATGGATCTTGGCTATTTATGGAGTCTCCCCAGGGGAGTCACTCAATCGTCCCGGTGTTGGCATTGCATCGTGCGGCTTTCCTCCCGAAGCTCTAAGGCCAGACAGTGTCACGTTTCACGCTCTCTTTCGCAATGGTCAAGGGATCTTGTGTCATTCCCTCGAAGGCTTTGCCCAGGAAGGCTTCCCACAGGGCTGTCCCAGTGCCACTAGTGGTGTGAACTCTATCCTCTGGATTGAAAGTCGAGGGCATGCAGGGAAAAACAGATTTTCCCTAGAATTGACTGAGACATTCGGCGGGGACCTCCATTGGGATGGTGGCAACGACCTGGAAGTATCTCTCACC
>NW_017201012.1:0-6826 GCF_001704415.2 Capra hircus | reverse complement strand
AGGAATCCTGTTTTCCCTGCACTGCCTTCGTTTCACGCCGAGGATCGACTCACACCACGGTGGCACGTGGACAACCCTGTGGGAAAGCCTCGTGGGAAAGCTCGAGGGAAAGCCACAGATCCTTGATCCACGCGAGGAAGCGTGACACTGCTGCTACAGCAGGAGGAAAGGCACGGCTCATGCCCCACTCGAGACGAGGCCTGACTCCCCTGGGGAGACTCCAGAAATACCCCAAGATCATGTCAGCACTGGAGAGGAATCCTCAGGTCCGGCACCGACTCCACACAAGGTCTTAGGCCCCGGCATCGACGGGAGAGGAATCCGAGAGGACCCTAGCAACTCGCATGGGGACTGGCCTTTCCTCAGGCCAACAAAGCGGGTCCTTGAGGTCCAGGTCGTAAGTCGAGAGCACCTGCCGCAACTCGAGAAAATCCAGGAGGTTCTCCCTCCAGGTGAGATGAAGCCCATTTCCGCTGAGACGTATCGAGGCTAATCACACCTAACTCTCGAACTTCCAAAAGAGTCCTTCACACCCTTGCTTCAACTCAAGAAGTTCCCCGACATAACCGTCTCCACTGAGAGGAAGCACAAGAATCCCGCCCACATCCAGTGGAGCCTTTCTGCCTCCTAGCTCGAGAGGAGGGATCCTTTCCCTGCGTGTTCGGTCAAGAATTCCCGGCGTTCCCGTCGCATCTCAAGAGGAGGCGCTCTCCACACTAAAGACGAGAGGAACTCCAGGGTCGTGCCACCATTCCCTGAGTCCCCATGTGTCTCAGTCCATTCCAGGGAAAACTGTTTTCCCTGCACTGCCTCGACTTTCAAGCCGAGGATCGACTCACACCACTGTAGCAGTGGGACAGCCCTGTGGAAAAGCCTCGTGGGAAAGCCTCGAGGGAAAGCCTCGAGGGAAAGCCACAGATCCTTGATCCACGCGAAGGGAAGCGTGACACTGCTGCTACAGCTCGGGGAGAAAGCGCACGTGCATGGCCCCACTCGAGACGAGGACTTACTCCCTGGGGAGACTCCAGAAGTACCCCAAGAACCATGTCTGCACTGGAGAGGAATCCTCAGGTTATGCACCGACTCCACACAAGGTCTTAGGGCCCGGCATCGATGGGAGAGGAATTCCGAAAGGCCCCTGAACAACTCGCATGGGTACTGGCCTTTCCTGAGGCCACCAGAGCGGGTCCCTGAGGTCCCCGTCCTAAGTCGAGAGCACCTGCCGCAACTCGAGAAAATCCAGGAGGTTCTCCCCTCCAGGCGAGATGAGGCCCTTTTCCGCTGAGACGTCTCGAGTCTAATCACACCTAAACTCTGGAACTTCCAAAGGGTCCTTCACACCCTTGCTGCAACTCAAGAAGTTCCCCGACATACCCGTCTCCACTCGAGAGGAAGCACGAGAGCCCAGCCCACATTCAGATGAGCCGTGTTTCCGCCTCGTAGCTCGAGAGGAGGGATCCTTTCCCTGCGTGTCCGGAAAGAATTCCCGGCGTTCCTGTCGCATCTCAAGAGGAGGCGCTCTAAACAGTAAAGGTGAGAGGAACTCCAGGTCGTGCCACCATTCCCAGAGTCCCCCGGATGTCTCAGTCAATTCCAGGGAAACCTGTTTTCCCTGCACTGCCTCGACTTTCAATCCGAGGATAGAGTCACACCACGGTGGAACGTGGGACAGCCCTGTGGGAAAGCCTCGAGGGAAAGCCTCGTGGGAAAGCCTCGAGGGAAAGCCTCATAAAGAAACAGATCCCTTGATCCACGTGAAGGGAAGCCTGACACTGCTGATACAGCTTGGGAGGTAAGCGCACGTGCATGCCCCCACTCGAGACGAGGACTGACTCCCAGGGGAGTCTCCAGAAGTACCCCAAGATCCATGTCAGCATTGGAGAGAAATCCTCAGGTTCCAGCAACGACTCCACACAAGGTCTTAGGCCCGGCATCTCCGGCAGAGCAATCCCGAGAGGCCCTCGAGCAACTCGCATGGGGACTGGCCTTTCCTGAGGCCACCAGAGTGGGTCCCTGAGGGCCCCGTCGTAAGTCGAGGGCACCTGCCGCAACTCGAGAAAATCCTGGAGGTTCTCCCCTCTAGGCGAGATGATGCCCATTTCCACAGAGGCGTCTCGAGGGTAATCACATCTAACCTCTGGAACTTCCAAAGGATCCTTCACACCCTTGCTGCAACTCAAGAAGTTCCCCCGACATACCCGTCTCCACTCGAGAGGAAGCACGAGAGTCCGCCCACATGCACAGGACCCCCGTTTCCGCCTCAAAGGACGAGAGGAGGAATCCTTTCCCTGCGTGGTGGGAAAGAATTCCCGGCATTCCCGTCCCATCTCAAGAGGATGCGCTCTCCACAGGAAAGGCGAGAGGAACTCCAGGGTCGTGCCACCATTCCCAGAGTCTCCCAGATGTCTCAGTCCATTCCAGGGAAACCTGTTTTCCCTGCACTAACTCGACTTTCAAGCCAAGGATCGACTCACACCACGGGGCACGTGGGACAGCCCTGTGAGAAAGCCTCGTGGGAAAGCCTCGTGGGAAAGACTCGAGGGAAATCCACAGATGCCTTGAACCACTCGAAGGGAAGCGTGAAAATGCTGCTACAGCTCGCAGGAAAGCGCACGTGTATGCCCCACTCGAGACGAGATCTGACTCCCCTGGGGAGACTCCAGAAGTACCCCAAGATCCATGTCAGCACTGGAGAGGAATCCTCAGGTTCCGGCACTGACTCCACACAAGGTCTTAGGCCCGGGCATCGACGGGAGAGGAATCCCGAGAGACCACCGAGCATCTCGCATGGGGACTGGCCTTTCCTGAGGCCACCAGGCGGGTCCTGAGGTCCCGTCATAAGTCGAGAGCACCTGCCACAACTCGAGAAAATCCAGGAGGTTCTCCCCTCCAGGCGAGATGAGGCCCATTTCCACTGAGGCGTCTCGAGGCTAATCACACCTAACCTCTGGAACTTCCAAAGGGTCCTTCACACCCTTGCTGCAACTCAAGAAGTTCCCCGACATACCCGTCTCCACTCGAGAGGAATCAGGAGACCCGCCCTCATCCAGAGAAGCCCCGTTTCCGCCTCCAGCTCGAGAGGAGGGATCCTTTCCCTGCGTGGTCGGGAAAGAATTCGCGGCGTTCCCGTCGCATCTCAAGAAGAGGCGCTCTCCACAGGAAAGGCGAGAGGAACTCCAGGGTCGTGCCACCATTCCCAGAGTCCCCAGATGTCTCAGTTCATTCCAGGGAAACCTGTTTTCCCTGTACTGCCTCGACTTTCAAGCCCGGATTGACTCACACCACGGTGGCACGTGGGACAGCCCTGTGGGAAAGCCTTGCGGGAATGCTCTGGGAAAGCCTCCAGGGAAAGCCTCGTGGGAAAGCCACAGATCCCTTGATCCACGCGAAGGGGGAGCATGACACTGCTGCTACAGCTCGGGAGGAAAGCACATGTGCATGCCCCACTCGCGACGAAGTCTGACTCCCCTGGGGAGACTCCAGAAGTACCCTAAGATCCATGTCAGCACTGGAGAGGAATCCTCAGGTTCCGGCACTGACTCCACACAAGGTCTTATGCCGGGGTCCAGCCCTGGTGGATCCAGGGAATTCGAAGGGTGGATGGCGTTGGCGTGGAAAGACTTGTTTATTTATTAATGTAAGATTAGATTAGGAAACTATAGTGTAGTAAGAAGATTAAGTGGAGGAAGAGGGCTGAATAGCTTGGTTTACGCGGAAGGCCAATAAAATTCCAGACAAGGAATTTGCACCACCTACGTTGGGCCACCGGCGCCGCTTGAATATCTAAGGGTGCCTCGCCTTAAGCTCCCTTTCGTGCGGGTCTTAGCAGCCAGGGCAAGTAAGTAGACCTGGCGAGCCTCCGCACTCGAGGTGGAGATTCAGCCTGAAGTTAAGTAAAGAGCAGAGAGAAGGAAAGTTAGAGAAGAAGAAAGAGAGAAAGACACGGGGGGAGCCAGAGTCCCAAGAAACCAGGCTGAGAGACTAGTTCGAGAAGCTGGTCCGAGAAACTGGCCCCGGCCCTGGCCTCCTCCTTTATTGTTCAGAAGGCCTTTTATACTTT
Organism: Capra hircus; assembly: GCF_001704415.2. Taxonomy (NCBI): domain Eukaryota; kingdom Metazoa; phylum Chordata; class Mammalia; order Artiodactyla; family Bovidae; genus Capra; species Capra hircus. The sequence goes on along the minus strand of NW_017201012.1, from coordinate 2,766 downwards.
TTGATAAAACATGGAGATCAATGGATAACACAAAATTATGTAGCATTCACAACCCAGATTATTTCTGTATATCATTTTGTATACAAAAGGTCTCAGGTGATTTACATTATCTTCTGGCCAAGAGGCTTGTTAACACTTTTTGGCTCTCTTCCTTAATGAATGTTAATTTTGTTTCCCCTGAAGTGTTTTTCTTTAATCTGAATCTCCTTAAAAGCATTAAAGTTACATCTCTAATAAACAAAGGTGCAGTGGTTATAACAAAGAAGGTACTTAACTCAAAGATCTAATGTTGCTAATACCAGGTCTACTACTTGTTTTTCTATATACCAACTATATCTAAAAATAAAGGATATGAAAATTTGGCAGCAAGCATTGACCTAAAAAATGAAACTTTTAATCAGTCCCATTCTAAAGATTTTGACTCCTCGGAAGCTCCAGCATTCCTAGGATGTTTTAAGCTTCCTGTGCCTCCTGCGGTCAGGAGGCCTCAAACAATCACAAGCACAGCTGTACGAGTCCTACAGGCAGGCTAGAAAGCCATCAGAGGGTTTTTGGATTGAAACACTCTTTCAAATGCAGAAGACTAACGCCTGAATTGACTTTTTCCAAGAAAAGGTCAGAAGAGTGAAAAAGCAGAGCACAAAAAACCAGATTTTTGTTGGGTACATGCTTAAAAATTTCCAGAGGGGTCCTGAAGTCTGAGCACGCCTTGCTTATGTCAGCTTCCTTCCTCATAAACTTGTCACGGGCGGGCTTCCTCACACTGGCTCCGGCAGTCTTAGGCCCCGGCATCCACAGGAGAGGAATCCCGAGAGGCACCCGAGCAACTCGCATGGGGACTGGCCTTTCCTGAGGCCACCAGAGCGGGGTCCCTGAGGTCCCCGTCGTAAGTCGAGAGCACCTGCCACAACTCGAGAAAATCCAGGAGGTTCTCCCTCCAGGCGAGATGAGGCCCATTTCCCCTGAGGCGATCGAGGCTAATCACACCTACCTCTGGAACTTCCAAAGGGTCCTTCACACCCTTGCTGCAACTCAAGAAGTTCCCCGACATACCCTCTCCACTCGAGAGGAAGCACGAGAGTCTTGCCCACATCCAGAGGAGCCCATTTCCGCCTCATAGCTCGAGAGGAAGGATCCTTTCCGTGCATTATCCGGAAAGAATTCCCGGCGTTCCCCTCGCATCTCAAGAGGAGGCGCAACCACAGGAAAGGCGAGAGGAACTCCAGGGTCTTGCCATTATTCCCAGAGTCCCCAGATGTCTCAGTCCATTCCAGGGAAACCTGTTTTCCCTACACTGCCTCGACTTTCAAGCGAGCATCGACTCACTGCACGGTGGCACGTGGAACAGCCCTGTGTGAAAGCCTCGTGGGAAAGCCTCGAGGGAAAGCCACAGATCCCTTGATCCACGAAGGGAAGCGTGACACTGCTGCTACAGCTCGGGAGGAAAGCGCACGTGCATGCCCCCACTCGAGACGAGGACTGACTGCCCTGGGTAGATTCCAGAAGTACCCCAGACCCATGTCGGCAGTGGAGAAGAATCCTCAGGTTCCGGCACCGATTCCACACAAGGTCTTAGGCCCCCGCATCGACGGGAGAGGAATCCCGAGAGGCCCCCGAGCAACTCGCATGGGGACTGGCCTTTCCTGAGGCCACCAGAGCGGATCCCTGAGGTCCCGTCGTAAGTCGAGAGCACCTGCCGCAACTCGAGAGAAAATCCAGGAGGTTCTCCCCTCCAGGCGAGATGAGGCCATTTCCCCTGAGGCGTGTCGAGGCTAATCACACATAACCTCTGGAACATCCAAAGGTCCTTCACACCCTTGCTGCAACTCAAGAAGTTCCCCGACATACCCGTCTCCACTCAAGAGGAATCCGAGAGTCCCGCCCATATACAGTGTGGCCCCGTTTCCGCTGCTAGCTCGAGAGGAGGGATACTTTCTCTGCGTGGTCAGGAAAGAATTCCCGGCATTCCCGTCGCATCTCAAGAGGAGGCGCTCTCCACAGGAAGGCGAGAGGAACTCCAGGGTCGTGCCAGCATTCCCTGAGTCCCCAGATGTCTCAGTCCATTCCAGGGAAAACTGTTTTCCCTTCACTGCCTCGATTTTAAGCCGAGGATCGACTCACACCACCGTGTCACGTGGGAAAGCCCTGTGGGAAAGCCTCGTGGGAAAGGCTCATGGGAAAGTCTAGAGGGAAAGCCACAGATCCCTTGATCCACGAAAAGGGAAGCGTGACACTGCTGCTACAGCTCGGGAGAAAAGCACACGTGCATGCCCCACTAGAGACGAGGACTTATGCCTCTGGGGAGACTCCAGAAGTCCCAAAGATCCATGTCGGCACTGGAGAGGAATCCTCAGGTTCCGGCACTGACTCCACACAAGGTCTTAGGCCCCGGCATCGACGGGAGAGGAATCCGAGAGGCCCCGAGCAACTCGCATGGGGACTAGCCTTTCCTGAGGCCACCACAGTGGGTCTCTGAGGTCCCCGTCGTAAGACGAGAGCACCTGCCGCAACTCGAGAAAATCCAGGAGTTTCTCCCCTCCAGGCGACATGAGGCCCATTTCCGCTGAGGTATCTCGAGGCTAATCACACCTTACCTCTGGAACTTCCAAAGGGTCCTTCACACCCTTGCTGCAACTCAAGAAGTTCCCGACATACCCGTCTCCACTCGAGGGAAGCGAAAGTGCCGCCCACATTAAGAGGAGCCACGATTCCGCCTCCTAGCTCGAGAGGTTTGATCCTTTCCCTGCGTGGTCAGGAAGAATTCGC
>NW_017201011.1:0-6826 GCF_001704415.2 Capra hircus | reverse complement strand
TGGCCTTTCCTGAGGCCACCACCAGAGCGGGACCCTGTGGTCCCGTCGAAAGTCGAGAGCACTGCCGCAACTCGAGAAAATCCAGGAGGTTCTCCCCTCCAGGCGAGATGAGGCCCATTTCCGCTGAGGCGTCTCGAGGCTAATCACACCTAACCTCTGGAACTTCCAAAGGGTCCTTCACACCCTTGCTCAACTCAAGAAGTTCCCCGACATACCCGTCTCCACTCGAGAGGAAAGCACGAGAGTCCGCCCACATCCAGAGGAGCCCCGTTTCCGCCTAAGCTCGAGAGGGATCCTTTCCTGCGTGTCGGGAAAGAATTCCCGGCATTCCCGTCACATCTCAAGAGGAGGCCTCTCCACAGGAAAGGCGAGAGGAACTCCAGGGTCGTGCCACCATTCCCAGATTCCCCCGATGTCTCAGTCCATTCCAGGGAAACTGTTTTCCTGCACTGCCTCGACTTTCAAGCCGAGGATCGACTCACACCACGGTGGCACGTGGGACAGCCCTGTGGGAAAGCCTCGTGGGAAACCCTCGTGGGAAAGCCTCGAGGGAAAGCCACAGTTCCCTTGATCCACGCGAAGGGAAGTGCGACACTGCTGCTACAGCTCGGGAGGAAAGCGCACATGCATGACGCCCACTGGAGACGAGGACTGACTCCCCTGGGGAGACTCCAGAAGTTACCCAAGATCCATGTCAGCACTGGAGAGGAATGCCTCAGTCTCCGGCACCGACTCCACACAAGGCCTTAGGCACCGGGCATCCGACGGGAGAGGAATCCCGAGAGGCCCCGAGCAACTCGCATGGCGACTGGCCTTTCCTGAGGCCAACCAGAGCGGGTCCCTGAGGTCCCCGTCGGATAAGTCGAGACAACCTGCCGGCAACTCGAGAAAATCCAGGAGGTTCTCCCCTCCAGGCGAGATGAGGGCCCATTTCCGCTGAGGCGTCTCGAGGCTAATCACACCTAACCTCTGGAACTTCCAAAGGGTCCTTCACACCCTTGCTGCAACTCAAGAAGTTCCCCGACATACCCGTCTCCACTCGATGAGGAAGCACGAGAGGTCCCGCCCACATCCAGAGGAGCCCACGTTTCCGCCTCGTAGCTCGAGATGGTGGGATCCTTTCCCTGCGTTGTCGGGAAAGAATTCCGCGCGTTCCCGTCGCATCTCAAGAGGAGGCTGCTCTCCACAGGAAAGGCGAGAGGAACTCCAGGGTCGTGCCACCATTCCCAGAGTCCCCCAGATGTCTCAGTCCATTCCAGGGAAACCTGTTTTCCCTGCACTGCCTCGACTTTCAAGCCGAGGATCGACTCACACCACGGTGGCACGTGGGACAGCCCTGTGGGAAAGCCTCGTGGGAAAGCCTCGTGGGAAAGCCTCGAGGGAAAGTCAGAAATCCCTTGATCTACGCGAGGGAAGCATGACACTGCTACTACAGCTCGAGAAGAAAGCGCATGTGAAGACGCCCACTAGAGACGAGGACTGACTCCCCTGGGGAGACTCCAGAAGTACCCCAAGATCCATGTCAGCACTGGAGAGGAATCCTCAGGTTCCGGCACCGACTCCACACAAGGTCTTAAGCCCTGGCATCGAAGGGAGAGGAATCCCGAGAGGCCCCCGAGCAACTCGCATGGGGACTGGCCTTTCCTGAGGCCACCAGAGCGGGTCCCTGATGTCCCCGTCGTAAGTCAAGAGCACCTGCCGTAAGTCGACACAATTCAGGAGGTTCTCCCCTCCAGGGGAGATGAGGCCCTTTTCCCCTGAGGGGTCTCGAGTCTAATCACACTGAACCTCTGGAACTTCCAAAGGGTCCTTCACACCCTTGCTGCAACTCAAGAAGTTCCCCACATACACGTCTCCATTCGAGAGGAAGCTCGAGAGTCCCGCCCACATCCAGAGGAGCCCCGTTTCCGCCTCCTAGCTCGAGAGGAGGGATCCTTTCCCTGCGTGGTGGGGAAAGAATTCCTCGTGTTCCTGTCGCATCTCAAGAGGAGGCGCTCTTCTCAGGAAAGGCGCGAGGAACTCCAGGGTCGTGCCACCATTCCAAGAGTCCCCCAGATGTCTCAGTCCATTCCAGGGAATCCTGTTTTTCTTACACTGCCTCGGACTTTCAAGCCGAGGATCGACTCACACCACGGTGGCACGTGGGACAGCCCTGTGGGAAAGACTTGTGGGAAAGCCTCGAGGGAAAGCCCCTGATCCCTTGATCCACACGAAGGGAAGCGTGACACTGCTGCTACAGCTCGGGAGCAAAGCGCACATGCATGACCCCACTGGAGACGAGGACTGACTCCCCTGGGGAGACTCCAGAAGTTCCCAAAGATCCATGTCAGCACTGGAGAGGAATCCTCAGTCTCCGGCACCGACTCCACACAAGGCCTTAGGCACCGGCATCGACGGAGAGGAATCCCGAGAGGCCCCCGAGCAACTCGCATGGCGACTGGCCTTTCCTGAGGCAACCAGAGCGGGTCCCTGAGGTCCCCGTGGTAAGTCGAGACAACCTGCCGCAACTCGAGAAAATCCAGGAGGTTCTCCCCTCCAGGCGAGATGAGGCCCATTTCCGCTGAGGCGTCTCGAGGCTAATCACACCTAACCTCTGGAACTTCCAAAGGGTCCTTCACACCCTTGCTGCAACTCAAGAAATTCCCCGACATACCCGTCTCCACTCGAGAGGAAGCACGAGAGTCCCGCCCACATTCAGAGGAGCCCCGTTTCCGCCTCCTAGCTCGAGAGGAGGGATCCTTTCCCTGCGTGGTCGGGAAAGAATTTCCGGCGTACCCATCGCATCTCAAGAGGAAGCGCTCTCCACAGGAAAGGCGCGAGGAACTCCAGGGTCGTGCCACCATTCCCAGAGTCACCCAGATATCTCAGTCCATTCCAGGGAATCCTGTTTTCCCTGCACTGCCTCGAGTTTCAAGCCGAGGATCGACTCACACCACTGTGGCACGTGGGACAGCCCTGTGGGAAAGCCTTGTGGGAAAGCATCGAGGGAAAGCCACAGATCCCTTGATCCATGCCAAGGGAAGCGTGACACTGCTGCTACAGCTCGGAAGGAAAGCACACGTGCATGCCCCGACTCGAGACGAGGACTGACTCCCCTGGGGAGACTCCAGAAGTACCCCAAGATCCATGTCAGCACTGGAGAGGGATACTCAGGTTCCGGCACCGACTCCACAACAAGGTTTTAGGACCCGGCATCGACGGGAGAGGAATCCTGAGAGGCCGCCGAGCAACTCCCAAGTGGACTGGCCTTTCTGAGGCCACCAGAGCGGGTCCCTGAAGTCCCCGTCGTAAGTCGAGAGCACCTGCCGCAACTCGGAGAAACTCCAGGAGGTTCTCCCCTCCAGGCGAGATGAGGCCCATTTCCGCACAGGCGTCTCGAGGCTAATCACACCAGCCTCGGTAAATTCCAAAGGGTCCTTCACACCCTTGCTGCAGCTCAAGAAGATCCCCGACATACCCGTGTCCGCTCGAGAGGAAGCAGGAGAGTCCTGCCCTCATCCAGAGGAGCCCCGATTCCGCCTCAAAGCTCGAGAGGGAGGAATCCTTTCCCTGCGTTTGCGGGAAAGAATTCCCGGCGTTCCCGTCACATCTGAAGTGGAGGCACTCTCCACAGGAAAGGCGAGAGGAACTCCAGGTTCGTGCCACCATTCCCAGATTCCCCCAGATGTCTCAGTCCATTCCAGGGAAAACAGTTTTCCTTGCACTGCCTCGACTTTCAAGCCGAGGAGCGACTCACACCACGGTGGCACGTGGGACAGCCCTGTGGGAAAGCCTCCTGGTAATGCGTCGTGGGAAAGCCTCGAGGGAAAGCCACTGATCCCTTGATCCACTCGAAGGGAAGCGTGACACTGCTGCTCCAGCTTGGGAGGAAAGCGCTCGTGCATGCCCCCACTCGAGACAAGAACTGACTCCCCTGGGGAGACTCCAAAGTACCCCAAGATCCATGTCAGCAATGGAGAGGAAACCTCAGGTTCCAGAACCAACTCCACACAAGGTCTTAGGCCCCAGCATGAACGGGAGAGGAATCCCGAGAGGCCCGCGAGCAACTCGCATGGGGACTGGCCTTTCCTGAGGCCACCAGAGCGGGTCCCTGAGGTCCGTATCGAAAGGCGAGAGCACCTGCCGCAACTCGAGAAAATCCAGGAGGTTCTCCCCTCCAGGCGAGATTAGGCCCATTTCCGCTGAGGCGTCTCGAGGCTAATCACACCTAACCTCTGGAACTTCCCAAAGGGTCCTTTACACCCTTGCTGCAAATCCAGAATTTCCCCGACATACCCGTCTCCACTCGAGAGGAAGCACGAGAGTCCCGCCCACATACAGAGGAGCACCGGTTTCCGCCTCCTAGCTCGAGAGGAGGGATCCTTTCCCTCCGTGGTCGGGAAAGAATTCCCGGCGTTCCCGTCGGCATCTCAAGAGGAGGCGTCTCTCCACAGGAAAGTCGAGAGGAAGTCCAGGGTCGTGCCACCATTCCCAGATTCGCCAGATGTCTCAGTCCATTCCAGGGCAACCTGTTTTCCTTGCACTACGTTGACTTTCAAGCCATCGATCGACTCACACCACGGTGGCACGTGGGATAGCCCTGTGGGAAAGCCTCGTGGGAAAGCCACAGATCCCTTGATCCAGGCGAAGGGAAGCATGACACTGCTGCCACAGCTCCGGAGGTAATCGCACGTGCATGCGCCCACTCAAACGAGGACTGACTCCCCTGGGGAGACTCCAGAAGTACCCCAAGATCCATGTCAGCACTGGCAGAGGAATCCTCAGGTTCCGGCACCGACTCCACACAAGGTCTTAGGCCCCGGCATCGATGGTAGAGGAATCCCGAGAGGCCCCCTAGCAACTCGCATGTGGACTGGCCTTTCCTGAGGCCACCAGAGCGGGTCCCTGAGGTCCCCGTCGTAAGTCGAGAGCACCTGCCGCAACTCGAGAAAATCCAGGAGGTTCTCCCTCCAGGCGAGATGAAGCCCATTTCCGCTGAAGCGTCTGGAGGTCTAATCACACCTAACCTCTGGAACTTCCAAAGGGTCCTTCACACCCTTGCTGCAACTCAAGAAGTTCCCCGACATACCCGTCTCCTCTCGATAGGAAGCACGGAGGGTCCCGCCCACATCCAGAGGAGCCCTTTCCGCCTCGTAGCTCGAGATGTGGGATCCTTTCCCTGCTTCGTCGGGAAAGAATTCCCGGCGTCCCGTCGCATCTCAAGTGGAGGCGCTCTCCACAGGAAATGCGAGAGGAACTCCAGAGTCGTGCCACCATTCCAAGAGTGCCGCCTAGATCTCAGTCCATTCCAGAGGAACCTGTTTTCCCTGCACTGCCTCGACTTTCACGCCGAGGTTCGACTCACACCTCGGCGGCATGTGGGACAGCCCTCTGGGATAGCCTCGTGGTAAAGCCTGGAGGAAAAGCCACAGATCACTTGATCCACGCGACCGGAAGTGTGACACTGCTGCTACAGCTCGGGAGGAAAGCGCACGTGCATGCCCCCATTCGAGACGAAGACTGACTTCCCTGGGGGGCTCCAGAAGTACCCCAAGATCCATGTCAGCACTGTAGAGGAATCCTCAGGTTCCTGCCCCAACTCCTCACAAGGTCTTTTTTTTTCTTTCCTTTTTACTCTTTTCTTTGCATTTATTTAAACACAGTTCTCAAAACTTTTGAGTGAAATTGGGCCTCCTTTGGTAAGCAAAGAACCTGAAAGTAGTATTTAAAAAACGAACAGGCAAAGTCTTCAGATCATCCACAACACAGGTGTAGTGTTCCCTTCTTTTTTCTCAAAACTCTGAAGCACCCAGTTTTTCCATATAGTCTTAAAAGCTAGAAGAACAAGAGTACATTTGTGGTGGAATATTATTTTCACTTGCTGATTACTAATTGAAATACCATTATCCCCTTCTAACAGCTTTAAGAAATAGCCTTTTTAAGGCATACATTGTGCAACTCATCTTATTCCCTGCTATGTATAATACAGATTACATAAAGGCTGTCAAAGTCACATTTATATAAGAATTAAGCATTTGCTGTATTGAAAGATCTTTAGTTTTTAACACTAGCAGTATAGAGTTACAGAGCGTAATTTTTATCACTTAACTGCAGGTATATTAAGTATGGTATGTTTCATGGACTCGAGGAAAAACGGGCATTTTTTTCTTTAATTTACTACTGACAATCTAATCAGAACAGTTCTCCTAAGCATTGATATGTTAGAAAGAAAAGTAAAAACCAAACGTTATTGTTGCTTTTTGCCATTTGGTAGCATTTTACACACAGGCTTCAATCTTCAGAATACCCTGTATTCAGTAGAAAAACCATTTAAATGAAGTTCTGTACAATAGAAACTTCTCAGCAGTCAAATTTTAGACTGTAAAAAAATACATGTAAAACATACTTTTCTGAAAACACTTAACTTTGAACAAAGCACCGAACTACACAAATGCAGAATGAAAACAGCATTTCAACTCCACCAAAAGTAGTCATCATAAAAGGTGTAAAAGTCACCTAACTTCACCAGGCACTGTTCACTTTTTAAACAGGAGACAATAAAAAATATTGTCCACAAACAATATCCCAACTCTAGGCAGGTTTCAGAAAGTCTTCATCTTCATGCTTTAATAGCGACGAGGTGAGTATGATCGAGATCTGGAACGTGATCTGTATCCTCCACGACTATAGTATCGAGACTGAATGATCTGTCGTGACCGTCTTCTGTATTCTGATCCCTGTCTTGCAGCACTCTCCATCCTCCTCCTCCTCCTCCTCCTTTCCTCTCTGTACGATCTGCTGTAATAGTCCCGATCATCATAGCCTCGATCATATCCTCTGTCATAGT
>NW_017201010.1:0-6826 GCF_001704415.2 Capra hircus | reverse complement strand
GAGAGGAATCCCCAGAGGCCCCGAGCAACTCGCATGGGGACTGGCCTTTCCTGAGACCACCACAGCGGGTCCCTGAGGTCCCCCGTCGTAAGTCGAGAGCACCTGCCGCAACTCGAGAAAATCCAGGAGGTTCTCCCCTCCAGGCGAGATGAGGCCATTTCCGCTGAGACGTCTTGAGGCTAATCACATCTAACATCTGGAACTTCCAAAGAGCCCTTCACACCCTTGCTGCAACTCAAGAAGTTCCACGACATACCCGTCTCCACTCGAGAGGAAGCACGAGAATCCCGCCCACATCCAGAGGAGCCCCATTTCCGACTCCTAGCTCGAGAGGAGGGATCCTTTCCCTCGTGTTCGGAAAGAATTCCCCGTGTTCCCGTCGCATCTCAAGAAGAGGCGCTCTCCACAGGAAAGGCGAGAATAACTCCAGGGTCGTGTCACCATTCCCAGAGTCCGCCAGATGTCTCAGTCCATTTCAGGGAAACCTCTTTTCCCTGCACTGCCTCGACGTTCAAGCCGAGGATCGAATCACTCGACCGTGGCACGTGGGTCAGCATTGTGGGAAGCCTCGTGGGAAAGCCTCCTGTGAAAGCCTCGAGGGAAAGCCACATATTCCTTGATCCACGGGAAGGGAAGCCGACACTGCTGCTACAGCTCGGGAGGAAAGCGCACGTGCATGCCCCAACTCGAGACGAGGACTGACTCCCCTGGGGAGACTCCAGAAGTACCCAAGATCCATGTCAGCACTGGAGAGGAATCCTCAGGTTCCGGCACCGACTCCACACAACGTCTTAGGCCCCAGCATGGACGGGAGAGGAATCCCAGAGGCCCCCGAGCAACTCACCTGGGGACTGGCCTTTCCTGAGGCCTCCAGAGCGGGTCCCTCAGGTCCCTGTCGTAAGTCGAGAGCACTTGCCGCAACTCGAGAAAATCCAGGAGGTTCTACCCTCCAGGCGAGATGAGGCCCATTTCCGCTGAGCGTCTCGAGGCTAATCACATCTAACATCTGGAACTTCCAAATGGACCTTCACACCCTTGCTGCAACTCAAGAAGTTCCCGACATACCCGTCTTCACTCGAGAGGAAGTACGAGAGTCGCCCACATCCAGAGGAGCCCCGTTTCCGCCTCCTAGCTCGAGAGGAAGGATCCTTTCCCTGCGTGGTCGGGAAAGAATTCCCGGCGTTCCCGTCGCATCTCCAGAGCAGGCGCTCTCCACAGGATAGGCAAGAGGAACTCCAAGTTCATGCCACCATTCCCAGAGTCCCCCAGATGTCTCAGTCCATTCCAGGGAAACCTGTTTTCCCTGCACTGCCTCGACTTTCAAGCCGAGGATCGACTCACACCACGGTGGCACGTGGGACAGCCCTGTGGGAAAGCCTCGTGGGAAAGCCTCGAGGAAAGCCACAGATCCCTTGATCCACGCGAAGGGAAGCGCGACACCGCTGCTACAGCTCGGGAGGAAAGCGCACGTGCATGCCCCAACTCGAGATGAGGACTGACTCCCCTGGGGAGACTCCAGAAGTACCCCAAGATCCATGTCAGCACAGGAGAGGAATACTCAGGTTCCGGCACTGACTCCACACAAGATCTTAGGCCCAGCATCGACGGGAGAGGAATCCCCAGAGGCCCCGAGCAACTCACCTGGGGACTGGCCTTTCCTGAGGCCTCCAGAGCGGGTCCCTGAGGTCCCCATCGTAAGTCGAGAGCAACTGCCGCAACTCGAGAAAATCCAGGAGGTTCTCCCCTCCAGGCGAGATGAGGCCCATTTCCGCTGAGACGTCTTGAGGCTAATCACATCTAACATCTGGAACTTCCAAAGAGCCCTTCACACCCTTGCTGCAACTCAAGAAGTTCCACGACATACCCGTCTCCACTCGAGAGGAAGCACGAGAATCCCGCCCACATCCAGAGGAGCCCCATTTCGCGACTCCTAGCTCGAGAGGAGGGATCCTTTCCCTCGTGTTCGGAAAAGAATTCCCCGTGTTCCCGTCGCATCTCAAGAAGAGGCGCTCTCCACAGGAAAGGCGAGAATAACTCCAGGGTCGTGTCACCATTCCCAGAGTCCGCCAGATGTCTCAGTCCATTTCAGGGAAACCTCTTTTCCCTGCACTGCCTCGACGTTCAAGCCGAGGATCGAATCACTCGACCGTGGCACGTGGGTCAGCATTGTGGGAAGCCTCGTGGGAAAGCCTCCTGTGAAAAGCCTCGAGGGAAAGCCACATATTCCTTGATCCACGGGAAGGGAAGCGCGGACACTGCTGCTACAGCTCGGGAGGAAAGCGCACGTGCATGCCCCAACTCGAGACGAGGACTGACTCCCCTGGGGAGACTCCAGAAGTACCCCAAGATCCATGTCAGCACTGGAGAGGAATCCTCAGGTTCCGGCACCGACTCCACACAACGTCTTAGGCCCCAGCATGGACGGGAGAGGAATCCCCAGAGGCCCCCGAGCAACTCACCTGGGGACTGGCCTTTCCTGAGGCCTCCAGAGCGGGTCCCTCAGGTCCCTGTCGTAAGTCGAGAGCACTTGCCGCAACTCGAGAAAATCCAGGAGGTTCTACCCCTCCAGGCGAGATGAGGCCCATTTCCGCTGAGGCGTCTCGAGGCTAATCACATCTAACATCTGGAACTTCCAAATGGACCTTCACACCCTTGCTGCAACTCAAGAAGTTCCCCGACATACCCGTCTTCACTCGAGAGGAAGTACGAGAGTCCGCCCACATCCAGAGGAGCCCCGTTTCCGCCTCCTAGCTCGAGAGGAAGGATCCTTTCCCTGCGTGGTCGGGAAAAGAATTCCCGGCGTTCCCGTCGCATCTCCAGAGCAGGCGCTCTCCACAGGATAGGCAAGAGGAACTCCAAGTTCATGCCACCATTCCCAGAGTCCCCCAGATGTCTCAGTCCATTCCAGGGAAACCTGTTTTCCCTGCACTGCCTCGACTTTCAAGCCGAGGATCGACTCACACCCACGGTGGCACGTGGGACAGCCCTGTGGGAAAGCCTCGTGGGGAAAGCCTCGAGGGAAAGCCACAGATCCCTTGATCCACGCGAAGGGAAGCGCGACACCGCTGCTACAGCTCGGGAGGAAAGCGCACGTGCATGCCCCAACTCGAGATGAGGACTGACTCCCCTGGGGAGACTCCAGAAGTACCCCAAGATCCATGTCAGCACAGGAGAGGAATACTCAGGTTCCGGCACTGACTCCACACAAGATCTTAGGCCCCAGCATCGACGGGAGAGGAATCCCCAGAGGCCCCCGAGCAACTTCACCTGGGGACTGGCCTTTCCTGAGGCCTCCAGAGCGGGTCCCTGAGGTCCCCATCGTAAGTCGAGAGCAACTGCCGCAACTCGAGAAAATCCAGGAGGTTCTCCCCTCCAGGCGAGATGAGGCCCATTTCCGCTGAGACGTCTTGAGGCTAATCACATCTAACATCTTGGAACTTCCAAAGAGCCTTCACACCCTTGCTGCAACTCAAGAAGTTCCACGACATACCCGTCTCCACTCGAGAGGAAGCACGAGAATCCCGCCCACATCCAGAGGAGCCCCATTTCCGACTCCTAGCTCGAGAGGAGGGATCCTTTCCCTCGTGTTCGGAAAGAATTCCCCGTGTTCCCGTCGCATCTCAAGAAGAGGCGCTCTCCACAGGAAAGGCGAGAATAACTCCAGGGTCGTGTCACCATTCCCAGAGTCCGCCAGATGTCTCAGTCCATTTCCAGGGAAACCTCTTTTTCCCTGCACTGCCTCGACGTTCAAGCCGAGGATCGACTCATCACTCGACCGTGGCACGTGGGTCAGCCATTGTGGGAAGCCTCGTGGGAAAGCCTCCTGTGAAAGCCTCGAGGGAAAGCCACATATCCCTTGATCCACGGGAAGGGAAGCGCGACACTGCTGCTACAGCTCGGGAGGAAAGCGCACGTGCATGCCCCAACTCGAGACGAGGACTGACTCCCCTGGGGAGACTCCAGAAGTACCCCAAGATCCATGTCAGCACTGGAGAGGAATCCTCAGGGTTCCGGCACCGACTCCACACAACGTCTTAGGCCCCAGCATCGACGGGAGAGGAATCCCCAGAGGCCCCGAGCAACTCACCTGGGGACTGGCCTTTCCTGAGGCCTCCAGAGCGGGTCCCTCAGGTCCCTGTCGTAAGTCGAGAGCACTTGCCGCAACTCGAGAAAATCCAGGAGGTTCTACCCTCCAGGCGAGATGAGGCCCATTTCCGCTGAGGCGTCTCGAGGCTAATCACATCTAACATCTGGAACTTCCAAATGGACCTTCACACCCTTGCTGCAACTCAAGAAGTTCCCCGACATACCCGTCTTCACTCGAGAGGAAGTACGAGAGTCCGCCCACATCCAGAGGAGCCCCGTTTCCGCCTCCTAGCTCGAGAGGAAGGATCCTTTCCCTGCGTGGTCGGGAAAGAATTCCCGGCGTTCCCGTCGCATCTCCAGAGCAGGCGCTCTCCACAGGATAGGCAAGAGGAACTCCAAGTTCATGCCACCATTCCCAGAGTCCCCAGATGTCTCAGTCCATTCCAGGGAAACCTGTTTTCCCTGCACTGCCTCGACTTTCAAGCCGAGGATCGACTCACACCACGGTGGCACGTGGGACAGCCCCTGGGAAAGCCTCGTGGGAAAGCCTCGAGGGAAAGCCACAGATCCCTTGATCCACGCGAAGGGAAGCGCGACACCGCTGCTACAGCTCGGGAGGAAAAGCGCACGTGCATGCCCCAACTCGAGATGAGGACTGACTCCCCTGGGGAGACTCCAGAAGTACCCCAAGATCCATGTCAGCACTGGAGAGGAATACTCAGGTTCCGGCACTGACTCCACACAAGATCTTAGGCCCCAGCATCGACGGGGAGAGGAATCCCCAGAGGCCCCGAGCAACTCACCTGGGGACTGGCCTTTCCTGAGGCCTCCAGAGCGGGTCCCTGAGGTCCCCATCGTAAGTCGAGAGAGCAACTGCCGCAACTCGAGAAAATCCAGGAGGTTCTCCCCTCCAGGCGAGATGAGGCCCATTTCCGCTGAGACGTCTTGAGGCTAATCACATCTAACATCTGGAACTTCCAAAGAGCCCTTCACACCCTTGCTGCAACTCAAGAAGTTCCACGACATACCCGTCTCCACTCGAGAGGAAGCACGAGAATCCCGCCCACATCCAGAGGAGCCCCATTTCCGACTCCTAGCTCGAGAGGAGGGATCCTTTCCCTCGTGTTCGGAAAGAATTCCCGCGTTTCCCGTCGCATCTCAAGAAGAGGCGCTCTCCACAGGAAAGGCGAGAATAACTCCAGGGTCGTGTCACCATTCCCAGAGTCCGCCAGATGTCTCAGTCCATTTCAGGGAAACCTCTTTTCCCTGCACTGCCTCGACGTTCAAGCCGAGGATCGAATCACTCGACCGTGGCACGTGGTCAGCATTGTGGAAGCCTCGTGGAAAGCCCCTGTGAAAGCCTCGAGGGAAAGCCACATATTCCTTGATCCAGGGAAGGAAGCGCGACACTGCTGCTACAGCTCGGGAGGAAAGCGCACGTGCATGCCCCAACTCGAGACGAGGACTGACTCCCCTGGGGAGACTCCAGAAGTACCCCAAGATCCATGTCAGCACTGGAGAGGAATCCTCAGGTTCCGGCACCGACTCCACACAACGTCTTAGGCCCCAGCATGGACGGGAGAGGAATCCCCAGAGGCCCCGAGCAACTCACCTGGGACTGGCCTTTCCTGAGGCCTCCAGAGCGGGTCCCTCAGGTCCCTGTCGTAAGTCGAGAGCACTTGCCGCAACTCGAGAAAATCCAGGAGGTTCTACCCTCCAGGCGAGATGAGGCCCCATTTCCGCTGAGGCGTCTCGAGGCTAATCACATCTAACATCTGGAACTTCCAAATGGACCTTCACACCCTTGCTGCAACTCAAGAAGTTTCCCGACATACCCGTCTTCACTCGAGAGGAAGTACGAGAGTCGCCCACATCCAGAGGAGCCCCCGTTTCCGCCTCCTAGCTCGAGAGGAGGGGATCCTTTCCCTGCGTGGTCGGGAAAGAATTCCCGGCGTTCCCCGTCGCATCTCAGAGAGGCGCTCTCCACAGGATAGGCAAGAGGAACTCCAAGTTCATGCCACCATTCCCAGAGTCCCCCAGATGTCTCAGTCCATTCCAGGGAAACCTGTTTTCCCTGCACTGCCTCGACTTTCAAGCGAGGATCGACTCACACCACGGTGGCACGTGGGACAGCCCTGTGGGAAAGCCTCGTGGGAAAGCCTCGAGGGAAAGCCACAGATCCCTTGATCCACGCCGAAGGGAAGCGCGACACCGCTGCTACAGCTCGGGAGGAAAGCGCACGTGCATGCCCCAACTCGAGATGAGGACTGACTCCCCTGGGGAGACTCCAGAAGTACCCCAAGATCCATGTCAGCACAGGAGAGGAATCCTCAGGTTCCGCACCGACTCCACACAAGATCTTAGGCCCCAGCATCGACGGGAGAGGAATCCCCAGAGGCCCCGAGCAACTCACCTGGGGACTGGCCTTTCCTGAGGCCTCCAGAGCGGGTCCCTGAGGTCCCCATCGTAAGTCGAGAGCAACTGCCGCAACTCGAGAAAATCCAGGAGGTTCTCCCCTCCAGGCGAGATGAGGCCCATTTCCGCTGAGACGTCTTGAGGCTAATCACATCTAACATCTGGAACTTCCAAAAGAGCCCTTCACACCCTTGCTGCAACTCAAGAAGTTCCACGACATACCCGTCTCCACTCGAGAGAAGCACGAGAATCCCGCCCACATCCAGAGGAGCCCCATTTCCGACTCCTAGCTCGAGAGGAGGATCCTTTCCCTCGTGTCGGAAAG
>NW_017201009.1:0-6826 GCF_001704415.2 Capra hircus | reverse complement strand
GGAAGCGTGACACTGCTGCTACAGCTCGGGAGGAAAGCGCACGTGCATGCCCCACTCGAGACGAGGACTGACTCCCCTGGGGAGACTCCCAGAAGTAACCCAGATCCATGTCTGCACTGGAGAGGAATGCTCAGGTTCCGGCACCGACTCCATACAAGATCTTTGGCCCTGGCATCGACGAGAGAGGAATCCCGAGAGGCCCCCAAGCAACTCGCATGGGGACTGGCCTTTCCTGAGGTCACCAGAGCGGGTCCCTGAGGTCCTCATCGTAAGTCGAGAGCACCTGCTGCAACTCGATAAATCCAGGAGGTTCTCCCCTCCAGCGCAGAAGAGGCCCATTTCCGCTGAGGCGTCTCGAGGCTAATCACACCTAACCTCTGGACTTCCAAAAGGTCCTTCGCCACCCTTGATGCAACTCAGGAAGTTCCCCGACATAACCGTCTCCACTTGAGAGAAGCTCGAGCCTCGCCGCCGACATCCAGAGGAGCCCCGTTTCCGCCTCTAGCTCGAGAGGAGGGATCCTTTCCCTGCGTGTTCGGGAAAGAATTCCCGGCGTTTCCATCGCATCTCAAGAGGAGGCGCTCTCCACAGGAAAGGCGAGAGGAACTCCAGGGTCGAGCCACCATACACAGAGTCCCCAGATGTCTCAGTCCATTCCAGGGAAACCAGTTTTCCCTGCACTGCCTCGACTTTCAAGCCGAGGATCGACTCACACCACGGTGGCACGTGGGACAGCCCTGTGGGAAAGCCTCGTGGGAAAGCCTCCTGCAAAAACCTCGATGAAAGCCACAGATTTTCTTCATCCACGCGAAGGGAAGCATGACACTGCTGCTACAGCTCGGGGAGGAAAGTGCACGTGCATGACCTTAGTCGAGACGAGGACTGAATCCCCGGTGGAGACTCCAGAAGTACCCCAAGATCCTTGTCAGCACTGGAGAGGAATCCTCAGGTTCCGGCACCGTCTCCACACAAACGTCTTAGGCCCGGCATCAACGGGAGAGGAATCCCGAAGGCCCCCTAGCAACTCGCATGGGGACTGGCCTTTCCTGAGGCCACCAGACCAGGTCCCTGAGGTCCTCGTCTTAAGTCGAGAGCACCTGTGGCAACTCTAGAAAATCCAGGAGATTCTCCCCTCCAGGCGAGATGAAGCCCATTTCCGCGGAGGCGTCTCGAGGCTAATCAACCTGGCCTCTGGAACTTCCAAAGGGTCCTTCACACCCTTGCTGCAACTCAAGAAGTTCCCCGACGTACCCCTCTCCACTCGAGAGGAAGCACGAGAGTCCTGCCCACATCCAGAGAAGCCCCGTTTCCGCCTCATAGATCGAGAGGTGGAATCCTTTCCCTGCGTTGTCGGGAAAGAATTCCCGGCGTTCCGGTCGCATCTCAAGAGGAGGCGGTCTCCACAGGAAACACGAGGGGATCTCCAGGGTCGTGACACCATTCCCTGAGTGCCAGAGATTTCTCAGTCCATTCCAGGGAAACCTGTTTTCCCTGCACTGCCTCGACTTTCAAGCCGAGGATCCACTCACACCACGGTGGCATGTGGGACAGCCCTGTGTGAAAGCCTCGTGGGAAAGCCTCGTGGGAAAGCCTCGAGGAAAAGCCACAGATCCCTTGATCCACGCAAAGGGAAGTGTGACACTGCTGCTACAGCTCGGGAGGAAAGCGCACGTGCATGCCCCCACTCGAGACGAGGACTGACTCCCCTGGGGAGACTCCAGAAGTACCCCAAGACCATGTCAGCACTGGAGAGGAATCCTCAGGTTCCGGCACGGACTCCACAAAGATCTTAGGCCCCGTCATTGACGGGAGAGGAATCCCGAAAGGCCCCGGGCAACTCGCATGGGGACTGGCCTTTCCTGAGGCCACCAGAGCGGGTCCCTGAGGTCCCCATTGTAAGTCGAGAGCACCTGCCGCACCTCGAGAAAATCCAGGAGGTTCTCCCTTCCAGGCGAGATTAGGCCCATTTCTGCTGAGGCATCTCGAGGCTAATCACACCTAACTTCTTGACTTTCCAAAGGGTCCTTCACACCCTTGCTGCAAATCAAGAAGTTCCCCAATATACCCGTCTCTACTGGAGAGGAAGCACGAGAGTCCCGCCCTCATCCAGAGGAGCCCCGTTTCCGCCTCATAGCTCGAGAGCAGGGATATTTCCCTGCGTGGTCGGGAAAGAAATCCCGGCGTTCCCGTCGCATCTCAAGAGGAGGTGCTCTCCACAGGAAAGGCGAGAGGAACTCCAGGGTCGTGCCACCATTCCCAGAGTCCCCCAGATGTCTCAGTCCATTCCAGGGAAACTTGTTTTCCCGGCACTGCCTCGACTTTCAAGCCGAGGATCGACTCACACCAAGGTGGCACGTGGGACAGCCCTGTGGGAAAGCCTCGAGGGAAAGCCTCGTGGGAAAGCCTCGAGGAAAAGTTGCAGATCCCTTGATCCACGCGAAGGGAAGCATGACACTGCTGCTACATCTCGGGTGGAAAGCGCACGTGCATGCCCCCACTTGAGACGAGGACTGACTCCCTGGGGCGACTCCAGCCGTACCCCAAGATCCATGTCAGCACTGGAGAGGAATCCTCAGGTTCCGGCACCTACTCCACACAAGGTCTTAGGCCCGGCATTGACGAGAGAGGAATACGGAGAGGCCCCGAGCAACTCGCTTGGGGACTGGCCATTCCTGAGGCCACCGGAGCGGGTCCGTGAGGTCCCCGTCGTAAGTCGAGAGCACCTGCCACAACTCGAGAAAATCCAGGAGGTTCTCCCCTCCAGGCGAGATGAGGCCCATTTCCCCTGAGGCATCTCGAGGCTAATCACACCTAACGTCTGGAACTTACAAAGGGTCTTTCACACCCTTGCTGCAACTCAAGAAGTTCCCCGACATACCCGTCTCCACTCGAGAGGAATCACGAGAGTCCCGCCCTCATCCAGAGGAGCCCCGTTTCCGCCTCCTAGCTCGAGAGGAGGGATCCTTCCCTGCGTGGTCGGGAAAGAATTCCCGGCATTTCCGTCGCATCTCAAGAGGAGGCGCCCTGCACAGGAAAGGCAAGAGGAACTCCACGGTCGTGCCACCATTCCCAGAGTCCCCCAGATGTCTCAGTCCATTCCAGGGAAACCTGTTTTCCCTGCACTGCCTCGACTTTCAAGCCGAGGATCGACTCACACCACGGTGGCACGTGGGCAGCCTTGTGGGAAAGCCTCGTGGGAAAGCATCGTGGGAAAGCCTCGAGGGAAAGCCACAGATCCCTTGATCCACGCGAAGGGAAGCGTGACACTGCTGCTACAGCAGGGGAGGAAAGCGCACGTGCATGCCCCCACTCGAGACGAGGACTGATTCCACAGGGGAGACTCAGGAAGTACCCCAAGATCCATGTCAACACTGGAGAGGAATCCTCAGGTTCCGGCACCGACTCCACACAAGGTCTTAGGCGGCGGCATCGATGGAGAGGAATACCGAGAGGCCTCCGAGCAACTCGCATGGGGACTGGCCTTTCCTGAGGCCACCAGAGGGGGTCCCTGTGTCCCCCGTCGTAAATCGAGAGCACCTGCCGCAACTCGAGAAAATCCAGGAGGTTCTCCCCTCCAGGCAAGATGAGGTCCATTTGCGCTGAGGCGTCTCGAGGCTAATCACACCTAACCTCTGGAACTTCCACGGGTCCTTCACACCCTTGCTGCAACTCAAGAAGTTTCCCGACATACCCGTCTCCACTCGAGAGGAAGCACGAGAGTTCCGCCCACATCCAGAGGAGCCCCGTTTCCGCCTCCTAGCTCGAGAGGAGGGATCCTTTCCCTGCGTGGTCGGGAAAGAAATTCCAGCTTTCCCGTTGAATCTCAAGAGGAGGCACTCTCCACAGGAAAGGCGAGAGGAACTCCAGGGTCGTTCCCCCATTCCAGAGTCCCCCAGATTTCTCAGTCCATTCCAGGGAAACCTGTTTTCCCTGCACTGCCTCGACTTTCAAGCTGAGGATCGACTCACACCACGGTGGCACGTGCGACAGCCCTGTGGGAAATCCTCGTGGGAAAGCCTTGTGGGAAAGCCTCGAGGGAAAGCCACAGATCCCTTGATCCATGCGAACAGAAGTGTTACATTGCTGCTACAGCTCGGGAGAAAAGCGCTCGTGCATGCCCCCACTCGAGACGAGGACTGACTCCACTGGGGAGACTCCAGAAGTACCCCAAGATCCATGTCAGCACTGGAGTGGAATCCTCAGGTTCCGGCACCGACTCCACACAAGGTCTTAGGCCCCGGCATCGACGAGAGAGGAATCCCGAGTGATCCCCGAGCAACTCGCAAGGGGACTGGCCTTTCCTGAGGCCACCAGAGCGCGTACTTGACGTCCCGGTCGTAGGTCTAGAGCACCTGCCGCAACTCGAGAAAATCCAGGAGGTTCTCCCCTCCAGGTGAGATGAGGCCCATTTCCGCTGAGGCGTCTCGAGGCTAATCACACCTAACGTCTGGAACTTCCAAAGGGTCCTTCACACCTTGCTGCAACTCAAGAAATTTCTCGACATACCCGTCGCCACTCGAGAGGGAACACGAGCGTCCCGCCCACATCGAGAGGAGCCCCGTTTCCGCCTCCTAGCTCGAGAGGAGGGATCCAATCCCTGCGTGGATGGGAAAGAATTCCCGGCGTTCCTGTCGCATCTCAAGAGAAGGCGCTCTCCACAGGAAAGGCGAGAGGAACTCCAGGGTGGTGCCACCATTCCCAGAGTCCCCCAGATGTCTCATTTCATTCCAGGGAAAACTGATTTCCCTGCAATGTCTCGACTTTCAAGCGAGGATCGACTCACACCACGGTGGCACGTGGGACAGCCCTGTGGGAAAGCCTCGTGGGAAAGCCTCATGGGAAAGCCTCGAGGGAAAGCCACAGATCCCTTAATCCACTCGAAGGGAAGCGTGACACTGCTGCTACACCTCGGAGGAAAGAGTACGTGCATGCCCCCACTAGATACGAGGACTGACTACGCTGGGGAGATTCCAGAAGTACCCCAAGATCCATGTCAGGACAGGAGAGGAATCCTCAGGTTGGAGCACCATCACCACTCAAGGTCTTAGCCCCGGCATCGACGGGAGAGGAATCCCGAGAGGCCCCGAGCAACTCGCATGGGACTGGCCTTTCCTAAGGCCACCAGAGTGGGTCCCTGAGGTCCCCGTCGTAAGTCGAGAGCACGTGCAGCAACTCGAGAAAATCCAGGAGGTTCTCCCCTCCAGGCGAGATGAGGCCCATTTCGGCTAGGTGTCTCGAGGCTAATCACACCAAACCTCTGTAACTTCCAAAGGGTGATTCACACCCTTGCTGCAACTCAAGAAGTTCCCCGACATACCCGTCTCCACTTGAGAGGAAGCACGAGAGTCCCGCTCACATCCAGAGGAACCCCGTTTCCGCTCCTAGCTCGAGAGGAGGGATCATTTCCTTTCGTGGTCGGGAAAGAATACCCAGCGTTCCCGTCGCTTCTCAAGAGGAGTCGCTCTCCACAGGAAAGGCGAGAGGAACTCCAGGGTGGTGCCACCATTCACAGAGTCCCCCAGATGTCTCAGTCCATTCCAGGGAAACCTGTTTTCCCTGCACTGCCTCGACTTTCCTGCCAAGGATAGACTCACACCACGGTGGCACGTGGGACAGCCCTGTGGGAAAGCCTCGTGGGAAAGCCTTATGGGAAAGCCTCGAGGGAAAGCTCCTGATCCCTTGATCCACGCGAAGGGAAGCGTGACACTGCTGCTACAGCTCGGGAGGAAAGCGCACCTGCATGCCCCCACTCGAGACGAGGACTGACTTCCCTTGGGAGACTCCAGAAGTACCCCAAGATCCATGTCAGCACTGGAGAGGAATCCTCAGGTTCCGGCACCGGTTCCACACAAGATCTTAGGCCTCTGCATCGACGGGAGAGGAATCCCGAGAGGCCCCCGAGCAACTCGCATGGGGACTGGCCTTTCCTGACGCCACTACAGCGGGTCCCTGAGGTTCCCGTCGTAAGTCGAAAGCACCTGCCGCAACTCGAGAAAATCCAGGAGGTTCTGCCCTCCAGGCGAGATGAGGCCCATTTCCACTGAGGCGTCTCCAGGCTAATCACACCTAACCTCTGGAACTTCCAAAGGGTCCTTCACACCCTTGCTGCAACTCGAGAAGTTCCCCGATATATTGTTTCCACTCGAGAGGAAGCACGAGAGTCCCGCCCACATCCAGAGAAGCCCCGTTTCCGCCTCCAAGCTCGAGAGGAGGGATCTTTCCCTACGCGGTCGGGAAAGAATTTCCGGCGTTCCCGTCGCATCTCAAGTGGAAGCGCTCTCCACAGGAAACTCGAGAGTAACTCCAGGGTCGTGCCACATTCCAGAGTCCCCCAGATGTCTCAGTCCATTCCAGGGAAACCTGTTTTCCCTGCACTGCCTCGACTTTCAAGCCGAGGATCGACTCACACCACGGTGGCACGTGGGACAGCCCTGTGGGAAAGCCTCGAGGGAAGCCCCTGATCCCTTGATCCACGTGAAGGGAATCGTGACACTGCTGCTACAGCTCAGGAGGAACGCGCACGTGCATGCCTCCACTCGAGACGAGGACTGACTCCCTGGGGAGACTCCAGAAGTACCCCAAGCTCCATGTCAGCACTGGAGATGAATCCTCAGGTTCCGGCACAGACTCCGCACAAGGTTTTAGGCCCCAGCATCGACGGGAGAGGAAACCCGAGAGGCCCCCGAGAGGCCCCCGAAAACTCGCAAGGGACTGGCCTTTCCTGAGGCCGCCAGAGCGGGTCCCTGAGGTCCCGTCGTAAGTCCAGAGTACTGCCGCAACTTGAGAAAATCCAGGAGGTTCTCCCCTCCAGGCGAGATGAGGCCCA
>NW_017201008.1:0-6827 GCF_001704415.2 Capra hircus | reverse complement strand
GTCTGGTTGGGAAGTTTTTATTAAGCTCTTTGGAGCAGATAATCTAATTGGAGAAGTTTCTCTTAAACTCCTTGGAGCATCTTTATTTAATAAAGACCAATCCTCATCAGAATGATCTTGACTTACTTCCTTTTCCAGATCTTCCTCATCTGAAACCTGCTCTTTTTTGTCATCTCTATCTATTACCTTTTCTTGGGCAGTCATTGCAGCTATCATTTGATTCAACTGCCGATAGCTTGTGTAGCCTCCTTTTCATCACTCTCCTCTTCGATATAGATACCTTTTTATCTGCACTTTCCTCTTTAAGGTGTACCTTTTCAGATTCAGGGGAGGGTCTAGAGCGTCCCTAATTATATTCCATAAGGAAAAGGCGTCAGTAGGCACCTTTTCTGAGCCATGTTCAGCATGGTAAGTTTTTAGTTGTTTTCCTACTCTCTCCCAGGTGTCTAAGTTAACAGTGCCTTCTTCTGGAAACCAGGGACACTGTTCTGTACAAAGGAAAAAAATGAATGAATATTGGATTTTTTAACTTTAATTCCTCGTTTAGTTAGTAACTGCAAGATTACTCCTATAAAAAGCTGTCTTTCTTTTGATTCACTGTTACCCATGTCAGAAAATTAAGTCTTATAGAAAAGTCTACCTCAACAAAAGGTTTTACCTTTGGCGAGGGGGTTTTGTTTTAACCCTAGGATAGCAGGTTTCTTTTCAACCTCTAGAGCACCAGGTTTCTCTTAAACCCTTGAACACTTCCCACTTTTCCTCACCCTGTCTATCCTACAGGGGGTCCCGGGCACCCCGAGTGGGTCCTAGCGTCCCGAACACTCAACACTGGGGAGTACCCGAAAGTACTCCGGGGGAGTGATTAAGTCACTCCGGGGGAGCAACAGAGAGTGCTCTGGGGGAGCAACGGAGAGTGCTCCGGGGGGAGCAGCAGAGAGTGCTCCGGGGGGAGCTTTTGCTCCGAGGAACGTACCTTCGAATAGCCTGTTCCGGCACCACGTGCTGGGGTCCAGCCCCTGTGGATCCAGGGAATTCGAAGGGTGGACGGCGTTGGCGTGGAAAGACTTGTTTTTTATTAATGTAAGATTAGATTAAGAAACTATAGTGTAATAAGAAGATTAAGTGGAGGAAGAGGGCTGAATAGCTTGGTTTACGCGGAAGGCCAATAAAATTCCAGACAAGGAATTTGCACCATCTACGTTGGGCCACCGGCGCCCGCTTGGAATATCTAAGCTGTGCCTCGCCTTAAGCTCCCTTTCGTGCGGGTCTTAACAGCCGGGGCAAGTAAGTAGACCTGGCGAGCCTCCGCGCCCCAGATGGAGATTCAGCCTGAAGTTAAAGTAAAGGAGCAGAGAGAGGGAAGGGGAGAGAAGAAGAGAGAGAGAGAGACATGGGGGAAGCCAGAGTCCCAAGAAACCAGGCCGAGAGACTAGTTCGAGAAACCGGTCCGATCCTTTATTGTTCAGAAGGCCTTTTATACTTTTGATAAAACATGGAGATCAATGGGTAACACAGAATTATGTAGAGTTCACAGCCCAGACTCTTTCTATACATCATTTTGTATACAAAAGGTCTCAGGTGATTTACATTATCTTCTGGCCAAGAGGCTTGTTAACACTTTTTAGCTCTCTTCCTTAATGAATGTTAATTTTGTTTCCCCTGAAGTGTTTTTCTTTAATCTGCATTTCCTTAAAGCATTAAAGTTACATCTCTATAGAACAAAGGTGCAGTGGGATATAACAAAGAAGGCACTTAACTCGAAGATCTAATGTTGCTAACACCAGGTCTGCTACTTGTTTTTTCTATATGCCAACTATATATAAAAATAAAGGATATGAAAATTTGGCAGCAAGCATTGACTCAACAAATGAAATTTTAATCAGTCCTATCCTAAAGATTTTGACTCTTCAGAAGCCCCAACATTCCTAGGATGTTTTAAGCTTCCTGTGCCTCCTGCGGTCAGGAGGCCTCAAACAATCACACTCGCAGAGCCCTGCAGGCAGGCTAGAAAGCCATCGAAGGGGTTTTTGGATTGAAACACTCTTTCAAATGCAGAAAACTAAAGCCCTGAATTGACTTTTCCAGAAAATGTCAGAAGAGTGGAAAAGCAGAGCACAAAAGCCGGCAGATTTTGTTGGGGTACATGCTTAGGAATTTCCAGAGGGGTCCCTGAAGTCTGAGCACGCCTTGCGTATGTCAGCTTCCTTCCTCAAGACCTTGTCACGGGCGGGATCCTCACACTGGCTTACGGCATATGTCAGCACTGGAGAGGAATCCTCAGGTTCCGCACCGACTCCACACAAGGTCTTAGGCCCCAGCATCGAAGGAGCGGAATCCCGAGAGGCCCCCCGAGCAACTTGCATGGGGACTGGCCTTTCCTGAGGTCACCAGAGCGGGTCCCTGATCCCGTCGTAAGTCGAGAGCACCTGCCGCAACTCGAGAAAATCCAGGAGGTTCTCCCTCCAGGCGAGATGAGGCCCATTTCCACTTAGGCGTCTCGAGGCTAATCACACCTAACCTCTGGAACTTCCAAAGGGTCCTTCACACCCTTGCTGCAACTCAAGAAGTTCCCCGACATACCCGTCTCCACTCGAGAGGAAGCACGAGAGTCCCGCCCACATCCAGAGGAGCCCCGTTTCCGCCTCCTAGCTCGAGAGAGGGATCCTTTCCCTGCGTGGTCGGAAAGAATTCCCGGCGTTCCCGTCGCATCTCAAGAGGAGGCGCTCTCCACAGGAAAGGCGAGAGGAACTCCAGGGTCGTGCCACCATTCCCAGAGTCCCCCAGATGTCTCAGTCCATTCCAGGGAAACCTGTTTTCCCTGCACTGCCTCGACTTTCAAGCCGAGGATCGACTCACACCACGGTGGCACGTGGGTCAGCCCTGTGGGAAAGCCTCGTGGGAAGCCTCGTGGAAAGCCTCGAGGAAAGCCACAGATCCCTTGATCCACCGCGAAGGGAAGCGCATGATACTGCTGCTACAGCTCGGGAGGAAAGCGCACGTGCATGCCCCCACTCGAGACGAGGACTGACTCCCCTGGGAGACTCCAGAAGTACCCCAAGGTCCATGTCAGCACTGAGAGGAATACTCAGGTTCCGGCACCGACTCTCACACCAGGTCTTAGGCCCTGGCATCGATGGGAGAGAATCCCGAGAGGCCTTCCCGAGCAACTCGCATGGGGACTGGCCTTTCCTGAGGCCACCAGAGCGGGTCCCTGTGGTTCCCCGACATAAGTCGAGAGCACCTGCCTCAACACAAGAAAATCCAGGAGGTTCTCCCCTCCAGGCGAGATGAGGCCTATTTCCTCTGAGGCGTCCCCAGGCTAATCACACCTAACCTCTGACAACTTCCAAAACGTCCTTCACACTCCTTGCTGCAACTCAAGAAGTTCCCCGACATACCCGTCTCCTCTATAGAGGAAGCACGAGAGTCCCGCCCACATCCAGCGGAGCCCCGTTTCCGCCTCCTAGCTCGAGAGGAGGGATCCTTTCCCTGCGTGGTCGGGAAAGAATTACCGGCCTTCCCGTCGCATCTCAAGAGGGGCGCTCTCGACAGGAAAGGCGAGAGGAACTCCAGGGTCGTTCCACATTCCCAGAGTCCCCCAGATGTCTCAGTCCATTCCAGGGAAGCCTGTTTTCCCTGCACTGCTCGACTTTTCAAGCCGAGGGATCGACTCACACCACGGTGGCACGTGGGACAGCCGCTGTGGGAAAGCCTCGTGGGAAAGCCTCGTGGAAAGCCTCGAGGGAAAGCCACAGATCCCTTGATCCATGCGAAGGGAAGCGTGACACTGCTGCTGCAGCTTCGGGATGAAAGCGCACGTGCCATGCCCCTCAGCTCGAGACGAGGACTGACTCCCCTGGGGAGACTCCAGAAGTACCCCAATATCCATGTCAGCATTGGAGAGGAATCCTCAGGTTCCGGCACCGGACCCCACACAAGGTCTTAGGCCCCGGTATCGATGGGAGAGGAATCCCGAGAGGCCCGCCGAGCAACTCGCATGGGGACTGGCCTTTCCTGAGGCCAACCAGAGCGGGTCCCTGAGGTCCCCGTCGTAAGTCGAGAGCACCTGCCGCAACTATAGAAAATCCAGGAGGTTCTCCCCTTCAGGCGAGATGAGGCCCATTTCCGCTGAGGCGTCTCGAGCTAATCACACCTAACCTCTGGAACTTCCAAAGGGAACTTTCACACCCTTGCTGCAACTCAAGAAGTTCCCCGACATACCTGTCTCCACTCGAGAGGAAGCAGGAGAGTCCCGCCCACATCCAGAGGAGCCCCCTTTCCGCTTCCTAGCTCGAGAGGTAGTATCCTTTCCCTGCGTGGTCGGAAAGAAATCCCGGCATTCCCGTCGCATCTCAAGAGGTGGCGCTCTCCACAGTAAAGGCGAGAGGAACTCCAGGGTGATGCCACCATTCCCAGAGTCCCCCAGATATCTCAGTCCATTCCAGGGAAACCTGTTTTCCCTGCACTACCTCGACTTTCAAGCCGAGGATCGACTCACACTACGGTGACACGTGGGACAGCCCTGTGGGAAAGCCTCGTGGGAAAGCCTCAAGGGAAAGCCACAGATCCCTTGATACACGCGAAGGAAGCGTGACACTGCTGCTCCAGCTCGGGAGGAAAGCGCACGTGCATGCCCCCCACACGAGACGAGGACTGACTCCTCTGGGGAGACTCAGAAAATACCCCAAGATCCATGTCAGCACTGGAGAGGAATCCTCAGGTTTCGGCACCGACTCCACACAAGGTCTTAGGCCCCGGCATCGACGGGAGAGTAATCCGAGAGGCCCGAGCAACTAGCAAGGGGACTGGCCTTTCCTGAGGCCATTAGAGCGGGTCCCTGTGGTCCCCGTCAGAAGTCGAGAGCACCTGCCGCAACTCGAGAAATCCAGGAGGTTCTCCCCTCCAGGCGAGATGAGGCCATTTCCTCTGAGGCGTCCCCAGGCTAATCACCTAACCTCTGGAACTTCCAGAGGCTCCTTCACACCCTTGCTGCAACTCAAGAAGTTCCCGACATACCCGTCTCCACTCGAGAGGAAGCACGGTAGTCCCGCCCACATCCAGAGGAGCCTGTTTCCGCCTCCTAGCTCGAGAGCAAGGATCCTTTCCCTGCGTGGTCCGGAAAGAATTCCCGGCATTCCCATAGCATCTCAAGAGGAGGCGCTCTCCAGAGGAAAAGCGAGAGGAACTCCAGGGTCGTGCCTCCATTCCCAGAGTCCACCAAATGTCTCAGTCCATTCCAGGGAAACCTGTTTTCCCTGCACTGCCTCTACTTTCAAGCCGAGGATCGACTCACACCACGGTGGCACGTGGACAGCCCTGTGGGAAAGCCTCGTGGGAAAGCCTCAGATCCCTTGATCCATGCGAAGGGAAGCGTGACACTGCTGCTACAGCTCGGGAGGAAAGCGCACGTGCATGACCCCACTCGAGACGAGGACTGACTCCCCTGGGGAGACTCCAGAAGTACCCCAAGATCCATGTCAGCACTGGAGAGGAATCCTCAGGTTCCGCACCGACACCACACAAGGTCTTAGGCCCCGCATCGACGGGAGAGGAATCCCGAGAGACCCGAGCAACGCGCATGGGGACTGGCCTTTCCTGAGGTCACCAGAGCGGGTCCCTGAGGTCCCCGTGGTAAGTCGAGAGCACCTGCCGCAACTCGAGAAAATCCAGGAGGTTCTCCCCTCCAGGCGAGATGAGGCCCATTTCCGCTGAGGCGTCTCGAGGCTAATCACACCTAACCTCTGGAACTTACAAAGGCTCCTTCACACCCTTGCTGCAACTCAAGAAGTTCCCCGACATACCCGTCTCCACTCGAGAGGAAGCACGAGAGTCCCGCCCACATCAGAGGAGCCCTGTTTCCGCCTCCAAGCTCGAGAGAGGATCCTTTCCCTGTGTCGCGGAAAGAATTGCCGGCTTTCCCGGCGCATCTCAAGAGGAGGCGCTCTCCACAGGAAAGGCGAGAGGAACTCCAGGGTCGTGCCACCATTCCCAGAGTCCACCAGATGTCTCAGTCCATTCCAAGGAAACCTGTTTTCCCTGCACTGCCTCGACTTTCAAGCCGAGGATCGACTCACACCACGGTGGCACGTGGACAGCCCTGTGGGAAAGCCTCGTGGGTGGGAAAGCCTCGAGGGAAAGCCACAGATCCCTTGATCCACGCGAAGGAAGCGTGACACTGCTGCTACAGCTCGGGAGGAAAGCGCACGTGCATGCCCCACTCGAGACGAGGACTGACTCCCCTGGGAGACTCCAGAAGTACCCAAGATCCATGTCAGCACTGAGAGGAATACTCAGGTTCCGGCACCGACTTCACACAGGTCTTAGGCCCGGCATCGATGGAGAGAAATCCCGAGAGGCCCCGAGCAACTCGCATGGGACTGGCCTTTCCTGAGGCCACCAGAGCGGGTCCCTTGGTCCCGACATAAGTCGAGAGCACCTGCCCTCAACACAGAAAATCCAGGAGGTTCCCCTCCAGGCGAGATGAGGCCCATTTCCTCTGAGGCGTCCCCAGGCTAATCACACCTAACCTCTGACACTTCCAAAACGTCCTTCACATCCTTGCTGCAACTCAAGAAGTTCCCCGACATACCCGTCTCCTCTAGAGAGAAGCACGAGAGTCCCGCCCACATCCAGAGGAGCCCCGTTTCCGCCTCCTAGCTCGAGAGGAGGGATCTTTCCCTGCGTGGTCGGAAAGAATTACCGGCTTCCCGTCGCATCTCAGGAGGCGCTCTCGACAGGAAAAGGCGAGAGGAACTCCAGTTCCACCATCCCAGAGTCCCCCCTCAGTCCATTCCAGGAAACTGTTCAGTCCATTCCAGGGAAGCCTG
>NW_017201007.1:0-6827 GCF_001704415.2 Capra hircus | reverse complement strand
CTCCAGTGCTGACATGGATTTGGGGTACTTCTGGAGTCTCCCCCAGGGGAGTCAGTCCTCAACTCGAGTGGGTGCATGGACGTGCGCTTTCCTCCTCGAGCTGTAGCTGCAGTGTCACGCTTCCCTTCGCGTGGATCAAGGGATCTGTGGCTTTCCCACGAGGCTTTCCCCACAGGGCTGTCCCACGTGCCACCGTGGTGTGAATCGATCCTCGGCTTGAAAGTCGAGGCAGTGCAGGGAAAACATGTTTCCCTGGAATGGATTGAGACATCTGGGCGTCTCTGGGAATGGTGGCACGTCCTGGAGTTCCTCTCGCCTTTCCTGTGGAGAGCGCCTCCTCTTGAGATGCGACGGGAACGCCGGAAATTCTTTTCCCGACCACGCAGGGAAAGGATCCCTCCTCTCGCGCGCTAGGAGGCGGAAAACTGGGCTCCTCTGGATGAGGGCGGGACTCACGTGCTTCCTCTCGAGTGGCGACGGGTATGTCGGGGAACTTCTTGAGTTGCAGCAAGTGTGTGAAGGACCCTTTGTTAGTTCCAGAGGTTAGGGTGTGATTAGCCTCGAGACGCCTTCAGCGGAAATGGGCCTCATCTCTCCTGGAGGGGAGAACCTCCTGGATTTTACCGAGTTGCGGCAGGTGCTCTCGACTTACGATGGGGACCTCATGGACCCGCTCTGGTGACCTCAGGAATGGCCAGTCCCCATGCGAGTTGCTAGAGGTCCTTTCGCTATTCCTCTCCCATTCGATGCCAGGGCCTAAGACCTTGTGTGGAGTCGGGGCCGGAACCTGAGGATTCCTCTCCAGGGCTGACATGCATCTTGGGGTATTTCTGGAGTCTCCCCAGGGGATTCAGGCCTCGTCTCGAGTGGGGGCATGAGCGTGCCCTTTCCTCCCATGCTGTAGCAGCAGTCACGCTTCTGCTTGCGTGGACCAAGGGATCTGTGACTTTCCCTCGAGTCTTTCCCACGAGGCTTTCCCACAGGGCTGTCCCACGTGCCCACCGTTGTGTCAGTCGATCCTCGGTTTGAAAGTCGAAGCAGTGCAGGGAAAACAGGATTCCCTGGAATGGACGGAGACATCTGGTTGTCTCTGGGAATGGTGGCACGACCCATGAGTTCCTCTCGCCTTTCCTGTGCAGCGCGCCTCCTCTTGAGATGCGTCGGAAACGTCCGGGAATTCTTTCCCGAGGAAGCAGGGAAGGATCCCTCATCTCGAGCTTGGAGGCGGAAACGGAGCTCCTCTGGCGGTGGCCGGACCCTCGTGCTTCCTCTGGAGTGGAGACGGGTATGTCGGGGAACTTCTTGAGTTTAAGCAAGGGTGTTTAGGGCACTTTGGAAGTTCCAGAGTTTAGGTGTGATTACTCTCGAGACGCCGCAGAGAAAATGGGCCTCATCTCGACTGGAGCAGAGAACCTCCTTGATTTTCTCAGTTGCGGCAGGTACTCTCGACATACGACCGTGACCTCAGGGACAGTGTAGCAGATGTGTCACGCTTCCTGTCGCGGGGATCAAGGGATCTGTGGCTTTCCCTCGAGGCTTTCTCACAAGGCTGTCCCACATGCCACCATGGTGTGAGTGGATCCTCGGCGTGAAAGTTGAGGGCAGTGCTGGGAAAACGGGTTCCTCTGAAATGGACTGAGACATCTTGGGGACTCTTGGAATGGTGGCACGACCCTGGAGTTCCTCTCGCCTTTCCTATTGAGAGCCCTTGCTCTTGAGATGCCACGGGAACGCCGAAAAATCTTTCCTGACTAAGCAGGATAGGATCCTTCATCTCAGAAACGGGGTTCCTCTGAATGTGGGCGAGACCCTCGTGCTTCCTCTTGTGTGGAGACGGGTATGTCGGGGAACTTCTTGAGTTGCAGCAAGGACCCTTTTGAATTTCCAGAGGTTAGGTGTGATGAGCCTCCAGACACCTCAGAGGAAATGGGCCTCATCCGCCTGGAGGGGAGAACCTCCTGGATTTTCCCCCAGTTGTGGCAGGTGCTCTCTAGTTACGACGGGTCCTCAGGGACCCGCTCTGGTGGCCTCAGGAAAGGCCAGTCCCATGCGAGTTACCAGGGGCGCCTCTAGGGATTCCTCTCCCATCGATGCCAGTGCCTAAGACCTTGTGTGGAGTCGGGGTCAGACCCTGAGAATGCCTCTCCAGTGCTGACATGAATCTTTCCGTACTTCTGGAGTCTCACCAGGGGAGTCAGTCCTCATCTCGTGTGGGGGCATGCACCTGCCATTTCCTCACGACCTGCAGCAGCAGTGTCACGCCTGCCGACGTGTGGATCAAGGGATCTGTCGCTTTCCATTGAGGATTCCCCCACGAGGCTTTCCATCAGGGCTGTCCCACGTGCCACGGTGGTGTGAGTCGATCCTCGGCGTGAACGTCGAGGCAGTGCAGGGAAAACAGTTTCTTCTGGAATGGACTTAGACATCTAGGGGACTCTTGGAATGCTGGCAAGGCCCCTGGAGTTCCTCTCGTCTTTCCTGTTGAGAGCGCCTCCTCTTGAGATGCGACGGGAAGGCCGGGAATTCTTTCCCGACGACGAAGGGAAAGGATCCCTCTTCTCGAGCTACGAGGCGAAACGGGGCTCCGCTGGTTATGGGCGGGACCTCGTCTTTCCTCTCGAGTGGATATGGGTATGTCGGAGACTTCTTGACTTGCAGCAAGGGTGTGAAGGACCCTTTGGAAGTTCCAGAGTTTAGGTGTGATTAGCCTCGAGACGCCTCAGCGGAAATGGGCCTCATCTCGCCTGGAGGGGAGAACCTCCTGGATTTTCTCGAGTTGCGGCAGGTGCTCTCGAGTTACGACGGAGACCTCAGGGACCCGCTCTGGTGACCTCAGGAAAGGCCAGTCCCATGCGAGGTGGCTAGGGGGCCTCTCAGGATTCCTCTCCGGTCGATGCCGGGGCTAAGACCTTGTGTGGAGTCGGGAAGGAACCTGAGGATTCCTCTCCAGTGCTGACATGGATCTTGGCGTACTTCTGGAGTCTCCCAAGCTTGCGTCAGTCCTCGGCTCGAGTGGGTCATGCACTTGCGCTTTCCTCCCGAGCGGTAGCAGCAGTGTCACGCTTCCCTTCTCGTGTATCAAGGAATCTGTGGCTTTCCCTGGAGTCTTTCCCATGAGGCTTTCCCAAGGGCTATTCCACTTGCCACCATGGTGTGAGTCGATCCTCGGCGTGAAAGTCGAACCAGTGCAGGGAAAAACAGGAACCTCCTTCCCCACAGTAGGGGATACACTGTCCCCTTGGGTGGGTATCTCCAGGGCACTCGCGCTGGGGGGTTTCCGCGGAGGTGCGGCCTCAGGCTCCACGTGAGAAAAGCCCCAAATGGCATTAGCTGCCAGTCCAGACGCTGGCCCCTCAGGTCTCTGGCCGGAGCCTTGGGCTCCAGGCAACTCAAAGCCCTCGGGGTGGCACTCTGGGACTGCTGTAGGGAAAGGATGCCAAGAGCCCACGGAGTTGGGGAGGGGCATGGGGGAAACGGAGGCGAGGACAGCGAGGGATCTAGGTGGAGGCGCTGGAGAGAGCGTCTGGTGTCCCCGGAATGCCTCGGAGGAGCCAGCGGGGGACAGTCGAGGCCAGGGACCTGTGGAATGTGAAAAGGCGGGAAATCCAGAGCAAGGCAGGCTGGGAAAGGGGCGTTGGTGGCCAATTCAAAGGGACCTAGGGGCGTTTCCTGGGCGGTGAGTTCCCTTGGCACTGCTGAGGGCCCCTGATTGATCCACTCGGGGTTGAACCCACCCCCCGCGCTGCGAGGGAGGGCCACAAACCCAAAGCCCGAACTGCCCGCCCACCCCAACGGGGATCTTGGCGGTCCAGGGCACAGCCGTGCCCGGGAAAAGCCACTCGCTCCACGGGACTCCGTCCAGGGTCTCTGCTTGGAAAGAGGCCAGGGGCGGCCCCTCCATCTACCCACCCAAACCCTATTGACGTCAATGGTGGCGGAGACGCCTCCATTCTCCAGAGTCCTGAGCTGCTGGGTCCCCGCCCACTCGGCCAGCAGTCTGCAGCGTGCCCGTGTGCCTCTCCCACCATGGCTTCGTCCGGCTCCTCCAGCACCTCAAGCGGTACGTTTGCCCTCGGTCCCTGTGGTCGGATCACATCTCAGGGGATTTGCGGGTGGCCTGGGCAAGGGCTCTCGCCAATGTGTTGACCCCCTCCCCCCCCGAGAACGGCTGGGACCATCGGCCAGGCCGGGTTCCGAGGCGTCAGGTGTGCCCAAATTCGGAGGGCGTGGCATCGTTCGTTCATCTTGCTCCTTTGGCACACACATGGCTTCTCCGTTCTCTTTTCTGGGAAGACAGTGTTGTTCAGGGGGCGTGCTGCGGGGGCGGGGGCCGGGGTTGGGGGTGGTGGGAGCGGGTGCTTTGCTGGGATGAGGCCCTTTATCCTCACATCTTCATGTGGGAATGGGAGTCGGGGAGCTCTGTGGCCTTGCTGCCTTCAGTGGCTTCCTCTGCACAGGGGCCTAGTGGCTTCTGCCTTTTGTCAGGCGTTACGGGGTTTGGGCTTCGCTTTGGTGGCCTTGGCCTTTGCCTTGGCCTGGGCCTTGGCTTGCCCTTGGCGTTGCGTTGCCCTTGCTTGGTCTTGGGCTTGGCTTGCCCTTGCCTTGAACTTAAACTTGACCTTGACCTTGAACTTGAACTTGACTTGACCTTGACCTTGAACCTTGAAAACTTGACTTGACCTTGAACTTGAACTTTGAAGCTTGACTTGAACTTGAACTTGAACTTCAACTTGAACTTGAATTGACTTGACTTGACCTTGACCTTTGACTTGAACTTGAACTTGACTTGAACTTGAACTTGAACTTGACCTTGAACTTGAACTTGAACTGAACTTGACTTGACCTTGACTTGAACTTGAACTTGACCTTGACTTGAACTTGACTTCTTGAACTTGACCTTGAACTTGAACTTTTGAATTTTGAACTTGTCTTGACCTTGAACCTTGAACTTGAACTTGAACTTGACCTTGACCTTGAACTTGAACTTGAACTTGACCTTGAACTTGAACTTGACTTGACCTTGACCTCGAGATTTGCTCAGAGCACCGGAGGTCCAGAAGCAGGGCCCTGTATCTCCCCTTCCCTTTGTGATCATTGCAAAGACATTCCTAGCTGATAGCGGGAGTGCCCTGAAGAAGCAAGCAGTGGGAGTGTGTTTGACACGACTGTGTGCCTTCCTGGCCTCAGCTCCACAAGGGGCCTTTCCTCTCGAAGTAGGCCCCATGTCCCCTTGGGGAGGGTGTCATGCCTCTTTTCTCCTCACTGCCAAAGGGTGGAGCCAAGCTCGCTCTGTCAGAGGTACAAAAACAGCAATTGAATGGATTTTCAAGCTCTTGCTAGGCTGCACCCTTTCAGGGCCCACTTTACTGAAACAGGTGCTCTGTGGCCCCTGGTTGGGTATGCAGGTTCACAAACAGGGTGAGATCCTGTCCAAGCCAAGAATTTTCCTGAAAGACCTAGGCTCACTAGAGCTCTCCTCCAGAGCAAAGGGGATAGAGGAGATGTATGGAGGAGTCTTTGCCTTTCCCTGTGAGTGTGGGGCTACTCCTACGGCCCAAAGCTCAGGGATAACTGCCTCTAAGAAAGGAATGGCAAGAAGCGCTATTCTTGGAGGTTGGGACAGGGAGTTCGCAGCATGTGGGGAAAGAAAGACTTCTTCGGGGAAGAAGAGGCAACCACCGGGGGTGTGTTTGCAAGCCTCTATTTGGAAGGAACAGGTTTGCTTATACAACTCAAGACCTCCAGATCTGCTCAGAGGACTGAAGTTCCAGAGACAGGGCCATGTATCTCCCCTTCCCTTTGAGATCCTTGCAAAGACATTCCTAGCAGATCGTGGGAGTGCCCATGAAGAAGCAAGCAGCGGGAGTGTGCTTGACATCACTGGCTGCCTACCTGGGCTCAGCTCCTCAAGGGGCCTTTCTCTCCTGGTAGGCCCTATGTCCCCTTTGGAGAGGGTGGTGCCCTCTTCCCTCCACACTGCCAAAGGGTGGAGGTGGAGCAAACTCGTTCTCTCCGAGGTTAAAAAAAAAGACAAATTGGATGGATTTTTTAAGCTCTTGCTATGCTGCACCCCCTCCAGGACCCACTCGAGCAAAACAGGTGCCTGTGGCCCTAGGTCGGGTATGCAGGTTCACACACCGGGTGGGATCCCGTCAAAGCCAAGAATTTTCCTGACAGACCTAGGCTCACTAGAGCTCTCCTCCAGAGGAAAGGGGACAGAAAAGACGTGTGTGTG
Organism: Capra hircus; assembly: GCF_001704415.2. Classification (NCBI taxonomy): domain Eukaryota; kingdom Metazoa; phylum Chordata; class Mammalia; order Artiodactyla; family Bovidae; genus Capra; species Capra hircus. The sequence continues at coordinate 592 of NW_017201007.1, read as the reverse complement.
GAGGTGGCTCTGCCTTTCCAGGTCCAATCTCAGGGATAACTGCCCCCTAAGAAAGGAACTGCTGCTGCTGCTGCTGCTGCTAAGTTGCTTCAGTCGTGTTCGACTCTGTGCGACGCCATAGACGGTAGCCCACTAGGCTCCCCGTCCCTGGGATTCTCCAGGCAAGAACAGTAAGTGGGTTGCCATTGCCTTCTCCAATGCATGAAAGTGAAAATGAAAGTGCAGTCGCTCAGTCGTGTCCGACCCTCAGCGACCCCACGGACTGCAGCCTACCAGGCTTTTCTCCGTCCATAGGATTTTCTGAAAGGAACTGCAAGAAGCGCTTTTCCAGGAGGCTGGGAAAGGGTGTTCGCAGGATGTGGGGAAAGAGAGCCTCCTTCGGGAAGAATAGGCGGCCACTTGTTTTGTGTTGCAAACCTCTATTTGGAAGGAACAGGTTAGCTTATACAAAGGGAGACCTCCAGATCTGCTCAGAGGACCAAAGTTGCAGAGGCAGGTCGGTGTATTTTCCTTCACTTTGCGATCCTTGCAAAAGACATTCCTTGCTGATAGATGATTCAGCAAGGGCTTTGAGACTGTTGTTTTCTTTCCT
>NW_017201006.1:0-6828 GCF_001704415.2 Capra hircus | reverse complement strand
TTGCAGCAAGGGTGTGAAGGGCCCTTTGGAATGTCCAGAGGTTAGGTGTGATTAGCCTGGAGACGCCTCAGCAGAAATGGGCCTCATCTCGCCTGGAGGCAGAACCTCCTGGATTTTCTCGGGTTTCGGCAGGTGCTCTCGACTTACGACGGGGACCTCAGGGAACCGCTCTGGTGGCCTCAGGAAAGGCCAGTCCCCATGCGAGTTGCTCGGGGGCCTCTCGGATTCCTCTCCCGTCGATGCCGGGACCTAAGATCTTGTGTGGAGTCGGTGCCGGAACCTGAGGATTCCTCTCCAGTGCTGACATGGATCGTGGGGTACTTCTGGAGTCTCACCAGGGGAGTGTGTCCTCGTCCCGAGTGGGGGCATGGACGTGCGCTTTCCTCCGAGCTGTAGCAGCAGCGTCACTCTTCACTTCGCGTGGATCAAGGGATCTGTGGCTTTCCCTCGAGGCTTTCCCACAGGGCTGTCCCATGTGCCACCGTGGTGTGAGTCGATACTCGGCTTGAAAGTCGAGGCAGTGCAGGCAAAACAGGTTTCCCTGGAATGGACTGAGACATCTGGGGACTCTGGGAATGGTGGCACGACCCTGGAGTTCCTCTCGCCTTTCCTGTGGGAGAACACCTCATCTTGAGATGCGACTGGACCGCCGGGAATTCTTTCCCGACCCTGCAGGGAAAGGATCCCTCCTCTCGAGCTATGAGGCGGAAACGGGTCTCCTCTGTATGTGGGCGGGACTCTCGTGCTTTCTCTCGAGTGGAGACGGGTATGTCGGCGAACTTCTTGAGTTGCAGATATGGTGTGAAGGACCATTTGGAAGTTCAGAAGGTTAGGTGTGATTAGCCTGGAGACGCCTCAGCAGAAATGGGCCTCATCTCGCCTGGAGGGGAGAACCTCCTGGATTTTCTCAAGTTGCGGCAGGTGCTCTGGACTTAGGACGGGGAACACAGGGACCCGCTCTGGTGGCCTCAGGAAAGGCCAGTCCCCATGCGAGTTGCTCGGGGGGCCTCTCGGGATTCCTCTCCCTTCTATACCGGGGCCTAAGATCTTGTGTGGAGTCGGTGCCGGAACCTGAGGATTCCTCTCCAGTGCTGACATGGATCTTGGGGTGCTTCTGGAGTCTCCCCAGGGGAGTCAGTCCTCGTCCCGAGTGGGGCATGCACGTGCGCGCTTTCCTCCGAGCTGTAGCAGCACTGTCACACTTCCCTTCGCGTGGATCAAGGGATCTGTGGCTTTCCATCGAGGCTTTCCCTTGAGGTTTCCCACGAGACTTTCCCACGAGGCTTTCCCACAGGGCTGTCCCACGTGCCACCGTGGTATGAGTCGTTCCTCGGCTTGAAAGTCGAGGCAGTGCAGGGAAAACAGGTTTCCCTGGAACGGACTGAGACATCTGGGGGACTCTGGGAATGGTGGCACGACCCTTGATTCCCTTTCGACTTTCATGTGGAGAGCGCCTCCTCTTGAGATGCCACAGGAACGACAGGAATTCTTTCCCGACCCTGCAGGGAAAGGATCCCTCCTCTCGAGCTAGGAGGCGGTAACGGGGCTCCTCTGGATGTGGGCGGGACGCTCGTGCTTCCTCTCGAGTGAGACGGGTATGTCCGGGAACTTCTTGAGTTGCAGCAAGGGTGTGAAGGACCCTTTGTAAGTTCCAGAGTTTAGGTGTGATTAGCCTTGAGACACCTCAGCGGAAATAGGCCTCATCTCCCCTGGAAGGGAGAACCTCCTGGATTTTCTCAAGTTGCGGCAGGTGCTCTGGACTTAGGACGGGGAACACAGGGACCCGCTCTGGTGGCCTCAGGAAAGGCCAGTCCCCATGCGAGTTGCTCCGGGGCCTCTCGGGATTCCTCTCCCTTCGATACCGGGGCCTAAGACCTTGTGTGGAGTCGGTGCCGGAACCTGAGGATTCCTCTCCAGTGCTGACATGGATCTTGGGGTACTTCTTAAGTCTCCCCAGGGGAGTCAGTCCTTGTCTCGAGTGGGGGCATGCACGTGCGCTTTCCTCCCGAGCTGCAGCAGCAGTGTCACCGTTCCCTTCGCGTGGATCAAGGGACCTGTGGCTTTCTCTCGAGGCTTTCCACGAGGCTTTCCCACGAGGCTTTCCCACAGGGTTGTCCCACGTGCCACCATGGTGTGAGTTGATTCTCGGCTTGAAAGTCGAGGCAGTGCAGGGAAAACAAGTTTCCCTGTAATAAACTGAGACATCTGGGGGACTCTGGGAATGGTGGCACGACCCTGGAGTTCCTCTCGGCTTTCCTGTGGAGAGCGACTTCTCTTGAGATGCGACGGAAACGCCGGAATTCTTTCCCGACAACGCAGGGAAAGGATCCCTCTTCTCGAGCTAGGAGGCGGAAACGGTGCTCCTCTGGATGTGGGCGGGACTCTCGGGCTTTCTCTTGAGTGGAGACGGGTATGTCGGGGAACTTCTTGAGTTGCAGCAAGGCTGTGAAGGACCCTTTGAAGTTCCAGAGGTTAGGTGTGATTAGCCTCGAAACACCTCAGCGGAAATGGGCCTCATCTCGCCTGGAGGGGAGAAACTCCTGGATTTTCTTGAGTTGTGGCAGGTGCTCTCAACTTACGACGGGTACCTCATGGACCGCTCTGGTGGCCTCACGAAAGGCCAGTCCCCAGGCGAATTGCTCGGGGGCCTCTCGGGATTCCTCTCTCGTCAATGCCGGGTCATAAGACCTTGTGTGGATTCGGTGCCGGAACCTGAGGATTCCTCTCCAGTGCTGACATGGATCTTGGGGTACTTCTGGAGTCTCCCCAGGGGAGTCAGTCCTCGTCTCGAGTGGGGGCATGCACGTGCGCTTTCCTTCCCAGCTGTAGCAGCAGTGTTGCGCTTCCCTTCGCCTGGATCACGGCATCTGTGTATTTCCTTCGAGGCTTTCCCCCGAGGCTTTCCCACGAGGCTTTCCCACAGGGCTGTCCCACGTGCCACCGTGGTGTGAGTCTATCCTCGGCTTGAAAGTCGAGGCAGTGCAGGGAAAACAGGTTTCCCTGGAATGGACGCAGACATCTGGGGGACTCTGGGAATGGTGGCACGACCCTGGAGTTCCTCTCGCCTTTCCTGTGGAGACCGCCTCCTCTTGAAATGCTATGGTAACCCCGGGAATTCTTTCCCTACCACGCAGGGAAAGGGTCCCTCCTCTGGAGCTTGGAGGCGGAAACGGGGCTCCTCTGGATGTGAGCGGGACTCTAGTGCTTCCTCTCAAGTGGAGACGGGTATGTCGGGGAACTTCTTGAGTTGCAGCAAGGGTGTGAATAACCGTTTGGAAGTTCAAGAGGTTAGGTGTGATTAGCTTCGAGACGCCTCAGCGGACAAGGGCCTCATCTCGCCTGGAGGGGAAAACCTCCTGGATTTTCTCAAGTTGCGGCAGGTGCTCTGGACTTAGGACGGGGAACACAGGGACCCGCTCTGGTGGCCTCAGGAAAGGCCAGTCCCCATGCGAGTTGCTCGGGGGCCTCTCGGGATTCCTCTCCCTTCGATACCGGGGCCTAAGACCTTGTGTGGAGTCGGTGCCGGAACCTGAGGATTCCTCTCCAGTGCTGACATGGATCTTGGGTTACTTCTGGAGTCTCCTCAGGGGAGTCAGTCCTCGTCTCGAGAGGGGGCATGCACGTGCGCGTTCCTCCCGAGCTGTAGCAGCACTGTCACGCTTCCCTTCGCGTGGATCAAGGGATCTGTGGCTTTCCCTCGAGGCTTTTCCACGAGGCTTTCCCACGAGGCTTTCCCACAGGGCTGTCCCACGTGCCACCGTGGTGTGAGTCGATCCTCGGCTTGAAAGTCGAGGCAGTGCAGGGAAAACAGGTTTCCCTGGAATGGACTGAGACATCTGAGGGGACTCTGGGAATAGTGGCACGACCCTGGAGTTCCTCTCGCCTTTCCTGTGGAGAGCGCCTCCTCTTTAGATGCCTCGGGAAATCCAGGAATTCTTTCCCGACTACGCAGGGAAAGGATCCCTCCTCTCTAGCAAGGAGGCGGAAACGGGGTCTCCTCTGGATGTGGGTGGGACTTTCGTGGTTCCTGTCGAGTGGAGACGGGCATGTTGGGGAACTTCTTGATTTGCAGTAAGGGTGTGAAGGATCCTTTGGAAGGTCCAGAGTTTAGGTGTGATTAGCCTCGAGACGCCTCAGCGGAAATGGGCCTCATCTCGCCAGGAGAAGAGAACCTCCTGGATTTTCTCGAGTTGCAGCAGGTGCTCTCGACTTACGACGGGGACATCAGGGACCCGCTCTTGCGGCCTCACGAAAGGCCAGTCCCCATGCGAGTTGCTCATGGGCCTATCGGGATTCCTCTCCCGTCGATGCCGGGACCTAAGATCTGGTGTGGAGTCTGTGCCAAAACGTGAGGATTCCTCTCCATTGCTGACATGTACCTTGGGGTACTTCTGGAGTCTCCCCAGGGGAGTCAGTCCTCGTCTCGAGTGGGGGCATGCACGTGCACTTTCCTCCGAACTGTAGCAGCAGTGTTGAGCTTCCCTTCGCGAGGATCAAGGGATATGTGGCTTTCCCTCGAGGCTTTCCCACGACGCTTTCCCACGACGCTTTCCAACGACGCTTTCCCACCAGGCTTTCCCACGAGGCTTTCCCACAGGGCTGTCCCACGTGCCACCGTGGTGTGAGTCGATCCTTGGCTTGAAAGTCGAGGCAGTGCAGGGAAAACAGGTTTCCCTGGAATGGACTGAGACATCTGGGGGACTCTGGGAATGTGGCACGACCCTGGAGTTCCTCTCGCCTTTCCTGTGGAGAGCACCTCCACTTGAGATGGGACGGGAACGCCGGGAATTCTTTCCCGAACACGCAGGGAAAGGATCCCTCCTCTCGAGCTTGGAGGCGGAAACGGGGCTCCTCTGGATGTGGGCGGAACTCTCGTGCTTCCTCTCGAGTGGAGACGGGTATGTCGGGGAACTTCTTGAGTTGCAGCAAGGGTGTGAAGGACCCTATGGAAGTTCCAGAGGTTAGGTGTGATTAGCCTCCAGAAGGCCTCAGCGGAAATGGGGCTCATCTCGCTGGAAGTGGAGAACCTCCTGGATTGTTCTCGAGTTGCAGGCAGGTGCTCTCAGACTTACGACGGGGACCTCATGGACCCGCTCTGGTGGCCTCAGGAAAGGCCTAGTCCCCATGGCGAGTTGCTGCGGGCCTCTCTGGGATTCCTCTCCCTTCGATGCCAGGGCCTAAGACCTTGTGTGGAGTCGGTGCTAGAACCTGAGGATTCCTCTCCAGTGCTGACATGGATCTTAGGGTACTTCTGGAGTCTCCCCAGGGGAGTCAGTCCTCCTCTCAGTGGGGGCATGCACGTGCGCTTTACTCCCGCGTTGTAGCAGCAGTGTCACCCACCCGTCGCGTGGATCATGGATCAGTGGCTTTCCATCGAGGCTTTCCCACGAGGCTTTCCCACGAGGCTTTCCCACGAGGTTTTCCCACAGGGCTGTCCCACGTGCCACCGTCGTGTGAGTCGATCCTCGGCTTGAAAGTTGAGACAGTGCAGGGAAAACAGGTTTCCCTGGAATGGACTGAGACATCTGGGGGACTCTGGGAATGGTGGCACGACCCTGGAGTTCCTCTCGCCTTTCCTGTGGAGAGCACCTCATCTTGAGATGCGACGGGAACACCGGGAATTCCTTCCAGACCACGCAGGGAAAGGATCCCTCCTCTCCAGCTATGAGGCGGAAACGAGGCTCCTCTGGATGTGGGCGGGACTCTCGTGCTTCCTCTCCAGTGGAGACGGGTATATCGGGGAACTTCTTGAGTTGCAGCAAGGGTGTGAAGGACCCTTTGGAAGTTCCAGAGGTTAGGTGTGATTAGCCTCGAGAAGCCTCAGCTGAAATGGGCCTCATCTCGCCTGCAGGGGAGAACCTCCTGGATTTTCTCGAGTTGGGGCAGGTGCTCTTGACTTAAGACGGGGACCTCAGGGACCCGCTCTGGTGGCCTCAGGAAAGGCCAGTCCCCCTGCGAGTTGCTTGGGGTCTTCTCGGGATTCCTCTCCCGTCGATGCCGGGCCCTAAGACCTTGTGTGGAGTTGGTGCCGGAACCTGAGGATTCCTCTCCAGTGCTGATATGGATCTGCGGTACTTCTGGAGTCTTCCCAGGGGAGTCAGCCACGTCTCGAGTGGGGCATGCACGTGCGCTTTCCTCCCGAGCTGTAGCAGCACTGTCACGCTTCCCTTCGCGTGCAAGGGATCTGTGGCTTTCCCTCGAGGCATTCCCACGAGGCTTTCCCACGAGGCTTTCCCACAGGGCTGTCCCACGTGCCACCGTGGTGTGAGTCGATCCTCGGCTTGAAAATGGAGGCAGTGCAGGGAAAACAGTTTTCCCTGTAGTGGACTGAGACATCTGGGGGACTCTGGGAATGGTGGCACGACCCTGGAGCTCCTCTCCCCTCTCCGGTGGAGAGTGACACCTCTTGAGATGTGACGGGAACGCGGGAATTCTTTACCGACCACGCAGGGAAAGGATGCCTCCCTCGAGCTAGGAGTCGGAAACAGGGCTCCTCTGGATGTGGGCGGGACTCTCGTGCTTCCTCTCGAGTGGAGACGGGTATGTCGGGGAACTTCTTGAGTTGCAGCAAGGCTGTGAAGGACCCTTTGGAATTTCCATAGGTTAGGTGTGATTAGCCTCGAGACGCCTCAGGGGAAATGGGCCTCATCTCGCCTGGAGGGAGACCCTCCTGGATTTTCTCGAGTTGCAGCAGGTGCTCTTGACTTACGACGGGGACTCTGGGACCGCTCTGGTGGCTTCAAGAAAGACAGTCCCCATGTGAGTTGCACGGGACCTCTTGGACCTCTTGGGATTCCTCTCCTGTCGATGCCGGGCCTAAGTCCTTGT
>NW_017201005.1:0-6828 GCF_001704415.2 Capra hircus | reverse complement strand
GTTGTAAGTCAAGAGCACCTGCCGTAAGTCGACACAATTCAGGAGGTTCTCCCCTCCAGGGGAGATGAGGCCCTTTTCCCTGAGGGGTCTCGTGTCTAATCACACTGAACGGCTCTCCAACTTCCAATCCTCACACCCCTTGCACGTTCCCATTGGTCCCACACACCCGCCCCAGCTCAGAGCCGCAGCGTCGAGCTCCCCCGTTTCGCCTCCTAGCTCGAGAGGAGGGATCCTTTCCCCTGCGTGGTGGGGAAAGAATTCCTCGTGTTCCTGTCGCATCTCAAGAGGAGGCACTCTTCTCAGGAAAGGCGCGAGGAACTCCAGGGTCGTGCCACCATTCCAAGAGTCCCCCAGATGTCTCAGTCCATTCCAGGGAATCCTGTTTTTCTTACACTGCCTCGACTTTCAAGCCGATGATCGACTCACACCACGGTGGCACGTGGGACAGCCCTGTGGGAAAGACTTGTGGGAAAGCCTCGAGGGAAAGCCCCTGATCCCTTGATCCACACGAAGGGAAGCGTGACACTGCTACTGCAGCTCGGGAGGTAAGCGTTCTTGCATGATCCCGCTGAGAAGAGGACTGACACCCCTGGGGAGACTCCAAGAAGTACCCCAAGAACCATGTCAGCACGGGAGAGGAATCCTCAGGTACCGGGCCTCGACTTCACACAAGGTCTTAGGCCCCACCATCGACGGGAGAGGAATCCCGAGAGGCCCCGTAGCCACTCGGATGGGAACTGGCCTTTCCTGACGCCACCAGAGCGGGTCCCTGAGGTCCGCAGCGTACGTTGAGAACACCTGCCACAATTCGAGAAAATCCAGGAGGTTCTCCCCACCAGGCAAGATGAGGCCAATTTCCGCTGAGGCTCTCGAGGCTAATCACACCTAAACTCTGGAAATTCCAAAGGTTCCTTAACACCTTGCTGAAACTCAAGAAGTTCCCCGACATACCGTCTCCACTCCAGAGGAAGCACGAGGGTCCCGCCCACATCCAGAGGAGCCCCGTTTATGCCTCGGACCTCGAGATGATGGATCCTTTCCCTGCTTGGTCCGGAAAGAATTCCCGGCGTTCCCGTCCCATCTCAAGAGGAGGCGCTCTCCACAGGAAAGGCGAGCGGAACTCCAGGGTCGTACCACCATTCCAAGAGTCCCCCAGATGTCTCAGTCCATTCCAGAGGAACATGTTTTCCCTGCACTGCCTCGACTTTCAAGCCGAGGATCGACTCACACCCTGGTGGCAGGTGGGACAGCCCTGTGGGAAAGACTCTTGGGAAAGCCTTGAAGGAAAGACTTGAGTGAAAGCTACAGATCCCTTGACCACGCGTTAGGAAGTGTGACACTGCTGCTACAGCTCGGGAGGAAAGCGCACGTGCATGCCCACACTCGAGACGAGGACTGACTTCCCTGGGGAGACTCCAGAAGTACCCCAAGAACCATGTCAGCACTGGAGAGGAATCCTCAGGATCCGGCCTCGACTCCACACAAGGTCTTAGGCCCCGGCATCGACCCAAGAGGAATCCCTAGAGTCCCCCTGGCAACTTGCATGGGGACTGGCCTTTCCTGAGGCCACGAGACCGGGTCCCTGAGGTCCCCGTCGTAATTCGAGAGCACCTGCCGTAACTCGAGAAAATCCAGGAGGTTCTCCCCTACAGCAAAATGAGGCCTATTTCCACTGACAGCATCTAGAGGCTAAGCACACCTAACCTCTGGAACTTCCAATGGTTCCTTCACACACTTGCTGCAACTCAAGAGCTTTCCCCGACACACCCCGTCTACACTCAAAGGAAGCACGAGGTTCCCGCCCACATCCAGAGAAGCCCCGATCCCCCCTCGAGGCTCCAAAGGAGAGATCTTTTAAATGCTTGTATTTCCCGAGTCGAAGACCTTGTGTTGAGTTGGGACCGGAAACTGAGGATTCCTCTCCAGTGCTGACGTGGATTTTTGGGGTACTTCTGGACTCTCCCCAGGGGAGTCAGTCCTCGTCTCGAGTGGGGAAATGCACGTGGGCTTTCCTCCCTAAAGGTGGCAGCAGTGTCATGCTACCCGACGGGTGGATCAAGGGATGTGTGGCTTTCCCTGTAGGATTTCCCATGAGGCTTTCCCACCGAGGCTAACACACAGGGCTGTCCCACGTGCCACCGTGGTGTGAGTCCATCCTCGCGTGACAGTCAAGGCAGTGCAGGTAAAAGAGTTTCCTTTGGAATGGACTCAGTCCTCTGGGGGACTCTTGGATTGGTGGCACGACCCTGGAGTTCCTCTCGCCTTTCCTGTGGAAGAGCGCTTCCTCTTGAGATGCGACGGGAATGCCGGGAATTCGTTTCCCGACCACGCAGGGAAAGGATCCCTCATCTCGATGCTACAAGGAGGAAAAGGGCCTCCTCTGGATGTGCAAGGGACGCTCGCGCTTCCTCTCGAGTGGACAAGGGTATGTCGGGGAACTTCTTGAGTTGCAGCAAGGGTGTGAAGGACCCTATGGAAGTTCCAAAGGTTAGATGTGATTAGCCTCGAGTCGCCTCAGCGGAAATGGGCCTCATCTAGCCTGGAGGGGAGAATCTACAGGATTTTCTCGAGTTGCGGTAGGTGCTCTCGATTTACGACGGGGACCACAGGGACCGTATCTGGTGGCCTCAGGAAAGGCCACTCTCCGTGCGAGTTGCTTACTTGGCCTCTCGGGATTCCTCTCCCGTCGATGCCGGGGCCTAAGACCTTGTGTGGATCCGTGCCGGAACCTGAGGATTCCTCTCCAGTGCTGACATGGATCTTGGGATTCTTCTGGAGTCTCCCCAGGGTAGTCAGTCCTCGTAAGAGTGGGGGCAGGCACGTGCCGGTTTCCTCCCGAGCTGTAGCAGCGGCGTCATGATTCCCTTCGCGTGGATCAAGGGATCTGAGGCTTTCCGTCGAGGCTTTCCCACGAGGCTTTCCCACGAGACTTTCCCACAGGGCTGTCCCACGTGCCACCGTGATGTGAGTCGATCCTCGGCATGAAAGTTGAGGCAGTGCAGGGAAAACAGGTTTCCCTGGAATGGAGTGAGCCTCTGCGGGACTCTGGGAATGGTGGCACGACCCTGGAGTTCCTCTCGCCTTTCCTGTGGAGAGCTGCCTCCTCTTGAGATGCGACGGGAACGCCGGGAATTCATCCAGAACACGCAGGGAAAGGATCCCTTCTCTCGAGCTAGGAGGCGGAAACGGGGCTCCTCTGGATGTGGGCGGGACCTCGTGCTTCCTCTCGAGTGGAGACGGGTATGTCGGGGAACTTCTTGAGTTGCAGCAAGGGTGTGAAGGACCCTTTGGAAGTTCCAGTGGTTAGGCGTGATTAGCCTTGAGATGTCTCAGCAGAAAGGGGCCTCATCTCTCCTGGAAGGGAGAACCTCCTGGATTTTCTCGAGTTGCGGCAGGTGCTCTCGACTTACGACGGGGACCTCAGGGACCGGCTCTGGGGGCCTTCAGGAAAGGCCAGTCCCCATGCGAGTTGCGCCAGGGGCCTCTCGGGATTCCTCTCCCGTCGATGCTGGGGCCTAAGACCTTGTGTGGAGTCGGTGCCAGAAGCTGAGGAGTCCTCTCCAGTGCTGACATGGATCTTGGGATACTTCTTGAGTCTCCCCAGGGCAGTCAGTCCTCGTTACGAGTGGGGGCATGCACGTGCAATTTCCTCCCGAGCTGTAGCAGCAGTGTCACGCTTCCCTTCGCGTGGAACAAGGGATCTGTGGCTTTCCCTCGAGGCTTTCCCACGAGGCTTTCCCATGAGGCTTTCCCACAGGGCTGTCCCACGTGCCACCTTGGTGTGAGTCTATCCTCGGCTTGAAAGTCCAGGCAGTGAAGGGAAAACAGGTTTCCCTGGAATGGACCGAGACATCTGGGAGACTCTGGGAATGGTGGCACGACCCTGGAGTTCCTCTCGCCTTTCCTGTGGAAAGCGCCTCTTCTTGAGATGCGACGGGAACGCCAGGAATTCTTGCCCGACCACGCAGGGAAAGGATCCCTCCTCTCGACCTAGGAGGCGAAAACGAGGCTCCTCTGGATGTGGGAGGGACTCTCGTGCTTCCTCTCGAGTGGAGACGGGTATGTCGGGGAACTTCTTGAGTTGCAGCAAGGGTGTGAAGGACCCTTTGGAAGTTCCAGAGGTTTGGTGTGATTAGCCTCGAGACGCCTCAGCGGAAATGGGCCTCATCTCGCCTGGAGGGGAGAACCTCCTGGAATTTCTCGAGTTGCGGCAGGTGCTCTCGACTTACGACGGGGACCTCAGGGACCCGCTCTGGTGGCCTCAGGAAAGGCCAGTCCCCATGCGAGTTGCTCAGGGGCCTCTCGGGATTTCTCTGCCGTCGGTGCCAGGGCCTAAACCTTCTGTGGAATTGGTGCCGGAACTTGAGGATTCCTGTTCTGTGCTGACATGGATCTTGGGGCACTTCTGGAGTCTCCCCAGGGGAGTCAGTCCTCGTCTCGTGTGGGGGCATGCACGTGCGTTTCCTCCCGAGCTGTAGCAGGGGTGTCATGCTTCCCTTCGCGTAGATCAAGGGATATGTGGCTTTCCCTCGAGGCTTTCCCACGAGGTTTTTCCACGAGGCTTTCCCACAGGGCTGTCCCACGTGCCACCATTGGTGTGAGTCGATAATCAGCTTGAAAGTCGAGGCAGTGCAGGGAAAACAGGTTTCCCTGGAATGGACTGAGACATCTGGGGAACTCTGGGAATGGTGGCACGACCCTGGAGTTCATCTCGCCTTTCCTGCCGAAAGCGCGTCTTCTTGAGATGTGACGGGAACGCCGGGAATTCTTGCCCAAACACGCTGTGAAATGATCCCTCCTCTCGAGCTAGGAGGCGGAAACGGGGCTTCTCTGGATGTGGGCGGGACTCTCGTGCTTCCTCTCGAGTGGAGACGGGTATGTCGGGGAACTTCTTGAGTTGCAGCAAGGGTGTGAAGGACCCTTTGGAATTTCCAGAGGTTAGGTGTGATTAGCCTAGAGACGCCTCAGCGGAAATGGGCCTCATCTCGCCTGGAGGGGAGAACCTCCTGGATTTTCTCGAGCTGCGGCAGGTGCTCTCGACTTATGACGGGGACCTCAGGGACCCGCTCTGGTGGCCTCAGGAAAGGCCAGTCCCCATGCGAGTTGCTCGGGGGCCTCTCGAGATTCCTCTCCCGTCGATTCGGGGGCCTAAGACCTTGTGTGGAGTCGGTGCCGGAATCTGAGGGTTTCCTCTCCCAGTGCCTGACATGGATCTTGGGATACTTCTGGAGTCTCCTCAGGGGGAGTCAGTCCTCGGTTTCAAGTGGGGGAATGCACGTGCGCTTTCCTCCCGAGCTGTAGCAGCAGCGTCACGCTTCCCTTCGTGTGGATCAAGGGATCTGTGGCTTTCCCAGTAGGCTTTCCACGAGGCCTTCCCATGAGGCTTTCCCACAGGGTTGTTCCACGTGCCACCCGTGGTGTGAGTCGATCCCCAGCTTGAATGCCGTGGCAGTGCAGGGAAAGCATGGAAAACAGGTTTCCCTGGAAAGGACTGAGACATCAGGGGGACTTTGGGTATGGTGGCACGACCCTGGAGTTCCTCTCGCCTTTCCTGTGGAGAGCGCCTCCTCTTGAGATGCGACGGGAACGCCGGAAATTCTTTCCCGTACACGCAGGGAAAGGATCCCTTCTCTCGAGCTAGGAGGCGGAAACGGGGCTCCTCTGGATGTGGGCGGGACCCTCGTGCTTCCTCTCGAGTGGAGACGGGTATGTCGGGGGAACTTCTTGAGTTGCAGCAAGGGTGTGAAGGACCCTTTGGAAGTTCCAGTGGTGAGGCGTGATTAGCCTTGAGATGTCTCAGCGGAAAGGGGGCCTCATCTCTCCTGGAAGGGAGAACCTCCTGGATTTTCTCTAGTTTCGGCAGGTGCTCTCGACTTACGACGGGGACCTCAGGGACCCGCTCTGGTGGCCTCAGGAAAGGCCAGTCCCCATGCGAGTTGCTCAGGGCCTCTCGGGATTCCTCTCCCGTCGATGCCGGGGCCTAAGACCTTGTGTAGAGTCGGTGCCAGAAGCTGAGGAGTCCTCTCCAGTGCTGACATGGATCTTGGGATACTTCTTGAGTCTCCCCAGGGCAGTCAGTCCTCGTTACTAGTGGGGCATGCACGTGCAATTTCCTCCCGAGCTGTAGCAGCAGTGTCACGCTTCCCTTCGCGTAGAACAAGGGATCTGTGGCTTTCCCTCGAGGCTTTCCCACGAGGCTTTCCCACAGGGCTTCCCACGTGCCACCGTGGTGTGAGTCGATCCTCGGCTTGAAAGTCGAGGCAGTGCAGGGAAAACAGGTTTCCCTGGAATGGACTGAGACATCTGGGGGACTCTGGGAATGGTGGCACGATAATGCAGTTCCTCTCCGGTTCCTGTGGAGAGCGCCTCCTCTTGAGATGCGACAGGAATGCCGGGAATTCTTTCCCGACCACGCAGGGAAAGGATCCCTCTCTCGAGCTAGGAGGCGGAAACGGGGCTCCTCTGGATGTGGGCGGGACTCTCGTGCTTCCTCTCGAGTGGAGACGGGTATGTCGGGGAAATTCTTGAGTTGCAGCAAGGGTGTGAAGGACCCTTTGGACGTTCCAGAGGTTAGGTGTGATTAGCCTCGAGATGCCGCAGCGGAAATGGGCCTCATCTCCTGGAGGGGAGAACCTCCTAGATTTACTCGAGTTGCGGCAGGTGCTCTGGACCTAAGACGGGGACCTCAGGGACCCGTTCTGGTGGCCTCAGGAAAGGCCAGTCCCCATGAAAGTTGCCCTGGGGCCTCTCGGATTCCTCTCCCGTCGATGCGGGGCTAAAGAGCTTGTGTGGATCGGAGCCAGAACCTGAGGATTCCCTCCAGTGTGC
>NW_017201004.1:0-6829 GCF_001704415.2 Capra hircus | reverse complement strand
CAAATTTGCTGACATATTGAGTGCAGCACTAAACAGCATTATCTTTTAGGATTTGAAGTCTCCTCAGAACCTTACCAGCTTTCGAATTCTCTATTCTAATTCTTAAGGATAACTCTACTCCTTAGAAGGCTCAGGAAGTGAACAATGATCTTTGGAATCAAGAACTGTTGCATTTAAACTCTATCACTTATAGTTCTGAAGACCAGAGCTTCACATTCAGTCTTTTTAAAAATAAAAAAACAAATCAAACACTTGTGTCCAGCACAAGGGTAGGTTCATGATAAAGTGAAAATGGAAAGTGAAAGTAAAGTTGCTCAGTTCTGTCTGACTCTTTGTGACCCCATGGGCTGTAGCCGCCAGGCTCCTCTGTCCATGGGGATTCTCCAGGCAAGAATACTGGAGTAGGTTGCCATTTCTTTTTCCAGGGGATTTTCCCAACTCAGGGGGTCAAAGCCGGGTCTCCCACATTGCAGGCAGATTCTTTACCCTCTGAGCCACCAGGGAAGCCAGGCTATGATAAGCAGACTAGCAGTCATACTTTGTCTTTCTCTGATGCTTTGTCTTCCTCTGATGTTACCACTCATGTGTTCAGTCAACCAACATCACTTGAGAAACTACTATGGTTTGTGCACTGTAAATTTACAAAATTGAGACAACATACACATGCTTTCAAAATGATGGTAGTCTGATGGAAAAAACAGAGTTAAATAAAAAACTCTACTATAGGTTGAGAAATGCAAAGATGAATATAGTGGATAGTAGAGGGACAGTCAGGACAAAGCTCAGAATTGTATAACCTGTTGTTTTGGAAGAGAAAGTAACTTGAGTGTTGTCATGTAGAATTGCTGTACTCAGTTGCTCACTTGTGTCTGACTCTTTTTGACCCCATGAGCTGTAGTCTGGGCTCCTCCCTCTTTGGGATTCTCTAGGCAAGAATATTGGAGCGGGTTGCCATTTTATTCTCTGGGAAAGGAAGGGTTAGTAATTAAAATGCAAATATTTGAAAGAATCCTTCTGTGTGAAGAAAATTGCTAGACATCTGATGGCCATTCTAAGCATTAGAACTGATAAACAAACATTGCAGTTGGTTCGCCATGGTAAAATTTTACTTTCTAATAAATTAACTTGTTATCCATTTCCCCATCACATTTCTTTTCTATGCTATTTATTTCTTTTTTCTTTGCTATGAAACTCAATTGGCTAATGTGAAGCTAATCTTATTTTCCATAAGGTTAAGAAGACTTTTTGTAGAACATTGGAATCCCTGGGAATATTTCTTTGGAACTCTGATTTAATCCATATATATTTATTCAGTGTTTATATTTCATGCTTCTTTTTCCTGAGTGAATATTATTTTAAATACATACTCAGATTCTGTGTGTATACACATATTTGTGTATATACAGAATATACATCTTTTTCCTTAAAAAGAGAAAACTAGAAAGGTTATGTTTGGACAGGACTTGTTAATATAAACCTAATGCCCAATACATGATAGTGATGTTGAAAATGTTTTTCCTTTACAAATTCTACTAAAATGGCAAGACTTTCCTGGAACAACACTTAATGTTTGTTTTTAAAACAAACCCCTGGGTTTACTTTGTAAAAACTCATGAATGTTTTTTTATTCATCCCATATCCTTTTCAGTGTTGCTCCATGCCAAAGGAAATATGATTAAGGCAACTCAGGAAGAGTCTTGGTATGCAATAAAAACAATGGATATTATCTCGTGGGGGACTCAAAAAAGAGAATGGGAAAATCTATAGGGACTCTTGGATGATGGGCAAGTTATATCTCAAACTCTTTTCAAACGATAACTCAAGATTTAAAATACTTTCCCCTTCAGACTGATAGCAATAACTTAAAATTACTCCAAAACTTCTGTCAAAAACAAAACAAAATCAACTGCAACAAAAATTAAGTCCTAAAAAGTTTTATAAGACCCAGTGGCATTACAAAAGCTGAGACAGACAAAACACTGAAAAATAGGTCTATTTCCTGTGTGTTCACTTTTGTGGCTCAAATGGTTTAAAATGTAGTTTAAGGATTTCTCTCTCCTTGTCTTAATTATTGACAGAGTTTGAAATAAAATATGTTTATGATGAAACCAATGAGAATGGATTTCTATTGAAACCTGCTCCTATCTGCTCCCCAGACTTCTGAATGCATCAGGATTTAGAACCTGCTTCTGTGGCAATGGCCTGATGTATTCTGCAGTTACATAAAGTTGATGAGGGTAGGAAAGGAGAATGTGGCCAAAAATGGGTATTTAGGTTCAAGTTTTTAAGGAGCACCAAAGACATGGACTAAATATCTTCTCCAAAATATGTTAAAACCATTTAAGTCACATAGGTCTCATTTTCGACCTTCTGTTTGGAAACCTAGCAACTAATAGTTCTGAATTTCTTCGTGTGTCTAATGTGAATACACAGAGAATGCAAACAGAGTTGTGTTATGCAGGTGGCTATTTCAGCAACTCAGTTGATGTGAACCGGGCAATTTTAATAATGAATGAAATTCAGTAAAAAACTCAGCTAATAGAAAGGAGCTTCCTTTATAGCTCAGTTGATAAAGAATCTGCCTGCAATGCAGGAGACACGAGTTCGATTCCTGGATCCGGAAAATTCACTGGAGAAGGGATAGGCTACCCACTCCAGTATTTCTCGGGCTTCCCTTGTGGCTCAGCTGGTAAAGAATCTGCCTGCAATGTGGGAGATTTGGGTTTAATCCCTGGGTTGGGAAGATCCCTGGAGAAGGGAAAGGCCACCCACTCCAGTATTCTGGCCTGGAGAATTCGAGTTCAGACAGGACTGAGCGACTTTCACTTTCACTTTCAATAGAAAGGTAAAAAAGATTAGATTGAAAAGTCCTTTGCAGTTTAAATGTGACCTTGCCTCTTGAAATCGGATTTGTGAGAGAAGGTAGGCTTTCTTTGCAGTTTTTTTTTTTTTTTTTTTTTGGTTACTTTACAAGAAAATAAGCATTAACAATGTTGACTAACTCAAGGAAAGGACATACCTCTCTATGTGTATGTATATTTGTTTTAGGCAACCTGTAAAGTTTTACACTTTCTCTGGAATGTCTGGGCGGCCTAGTAAGTTTTCAAAGTTTACTTTAGCTTTATATGTGTCTTATTGTATGTGCAAAGGTTCAACTTTGGTCATGGTTCTTGGTCATAAAAACCTCATCAACATTGGATTCAGCTTCAGCATTTGTGATACCACGTAGTGAATGCCTGATATGGTGTCATTTTTTTGTCTCTAGTTATTATCAATAGTTATTTGCTTACAAAGGTTATCATCACATTCAATCAATTTCAGGAATGCAGACAAGCATATCATTTGAATTTATTTTCAGGAATGAAAACACATTACAAATGAATAAACATTCTATATGTAGTTTGGAGTGGAAAATCACCTGAAATATTTTCTATGTTGAAAATCCATTAATCTGTTGAAATGTATAGATATCATTTCAGGGTGAAAATAGTTTACTAATTAATAATGATAAAATTTTTTTATATCAAGAAGTGATGAATAACTTCAATTAATTAAAGGAAATAACATCTGTATCATTAAGCTACTTTAAAAAATGTTTTAATTCTATACTCACAAAAAACTAGTCAATCTAATCACACTAGGACCACACCCTTGTCTAACTCAATGAAACAAGCCATGCCCGCTGGGCAACCAAGATGTGGGGGGTCATGGTGGAGAGACCTGACAGAATGTGGTCCACTGGAGAAGGGAATGGCAAGCCACTTCACTATTCTTGCCTTGAGAACCCATGAACAGTATGAAAAGGCAAAATGATAGGATACTGAAAGAGGAACTCCCAAGTCAGTAGGTGCCCAATATGGTACTGGAGATCAGTGGAGAAATAACTCCAGAAAGAATGAAGGGATGAAGCCAAAGCAAAAAAACAATACCCAGCTGTGGATGTGACTGGTGATAGAAGCAAGGTCCAATGCTGTAAACAGCAATATTGCATAGGAACCTGGAATGTCAGGTCCATGAATCAAGACAAATTGGAAGTGGTCAAACAGAGATGGCAAGAGTGAACATCGACATTCTATTCTAAAATGGATTAAAATGGGGGGAATTTAACTCATGACCATTATATCTACTACTGTGGGCAGGATCCCTCAGAAGAAATGGAGTAGCCATCATGGTCAACAAAAGAGTCCGAAATGCAGTACTTGGATGCAATCTCAAAAATGACAGAATGATCTCTGTTCGTCTCCAAGGCAAATTCAATATCACAGTAATCCAAGTCTATGCCCCAACCAGTAATGCTGAAGAAGCTGAAGTTGAACGGTTCTATGAAGACCTACAAGACTTTTAGAACTAACACCCAAAAAGATGTCCTTTTCATTATAGGGGACTGGAATGCAAAAGTAGGAAGTCAAGAAACACCTGGAGTAACAGGCAAATTTGGCTTGGAATGCAGAATGAAGCAGGGCAAAGACTAATAGAGTTTTGCCAAGAAAATGCACTGGTCATAGCAAACACCCTCTTCCAACAACACAAGAGAAGACTCTACACATGGACATCACCAGATGGTCAACACCGAAATCAGATTGATTATATTCTTTGCAGCCAAAGATGAGAAGCTCTATACAGTCAACAAAACAAGACCAGGAGCTGACTGTGGCTCAGATCATGAACTCCTTATTGCCAAATTCAGACTTAAATTGAAGAAAGTGGGGGAAAACCGCTAGACCATTCAGGTATGACCTAAATCAAATCCCTTATGATTATACAGTGGAAGTGAGAAATAGATTTAAGGGCTAGATCTGATAGATAGAGTGCCTGATGAACTATGGAATGAGGTTCATGACATTGTACAGGAGACAGGGATCAAGACCATCCCCATGGAAAAGAAATGCAAAAAGCAAAATGGCTGTCTGGGGAGGCCTTACAAATAGCTGTGAAAAGAAGAGAGGCGAAAAGCAAAGGAGAAAAGGAAAGATATAAGCATCTGAATGCAGAGTTCCAAAGAATAGCAAGAAGAGATAAGAAAGCCTTCTTCAGCGATCAATGCAAAGAAATAGAGGAAAAGAACAGAATGGGAAAGACTAGAGATCTCTTCAAGAAAATTAGAGATACCAAGGGAACATTTCATGCAAAGATGGGCTCGATAAAGGACAGAAATGGTATGGACCTAACAGAAGCAGAAGATATTAAGAAGAGGTGGCAAGAATACACAGAAGAACTGTACAAAAAAGATCTTCATGACCAGATAATCATGATGGTGTGATCAAGAGCCAGACATAATGTGAAGTCAAGTGGAAAGCATCACTATGAACAAAGCTACCAGTTCAAATCTCTGCACTCAATATGTTTGGAAAACTCAGCAGTGGCCACACAGTTGTATGTTCTCTGGCTCTTGTGGATGTCTGGCTCTAGTTGATGATTCCTTCAGTTCTTCTGTGTATTCTTGCCACCTCTTCTTAATATCTTCTGCTTCTGTTAGGTCCATACCATTTCTGTCCTTTATCGAGCCCATCTTTGCATGAAATGTTCCCTTGTATCTCTAATTTTTCTTGAAGAGATCTCTAGTCTTTCCCATTCTGTTGTTTTCCTCTATTTCTTTGCATTGATCGCTGAAGAAGGCTTTCTTATCTCTTCTTGCTATTCTTGGAACTCTGCATTCAGATGCTTATATCTTTCTTTTCTCCTTTGCTTTTCGCCTCTCTTCTTTTCACAGCTATTTGTAAGGCCTCCCCAGACAGCCATTTTGCTTTTTGCATTTCTTTTCCATGGGGATGGTCTTGATCCCTGTCTCCTGTACAATGTCATGAACCTCATTCCATAGTTCATCAGGCACTCTATCTATCAGATCTAGGCCCTTAAATCTATTTCTCACTTCCACTGTATAATCATAAGGGATTTGATTTAGGTCATACCTGAATGGTCTAGCGGTTTTCCCCACTTTCTTCAATTTAAGTCTGAATTTGGCAATAAGGAGTTCATGATCTGAGCCACA
Organism: Capra hircus; assembly: GCF_001704415.2. NCBI lineage: Eukaryota > Metazoa > Chordata > Mammalia > Artiodactyla > Bovidae > Capra > Capra hircus. The sequence continues at coordinate 840 of NW_017201004.1, read as the reverse complement.
GTCAGCTCCTGGTCTTGTTTTTGTTGACTGTATAGAGCTTCTCCATCTTTGGCTGCAAAGAATATAATCAATCTGATTTGGTGTTGACCATCTGGTGATGTCCATGTGTAGAGTCTTCTCTGTGTTGTTGGAAGAGGGGTTTGCTATGACCAGTGCATTTTCTTGGCAAAACTCTATTAGTCTTTGCCCTGCTTCATTCTGCATTCCAAGGCCAAATTTGCCTGTTACTCCAGGTGTTTCTTGACTTCCTACTTTTGCATTCCAGTCCCCTATAATGAAAAGGACATCTTTTTGGGGTGTTAGTTCTAAAAGGTCTTGTAGGTCTTCATAGAACCATTCAACTTCAGCTTCTTCAGCATTACTGGTTGGGGCATAGACTTGGATACTGTGATATTGAATGGTTTGCCTTGGAGACGAACAGAGATCATTCTGTCATTTTTGAGATGCATCCAAGTACTGCATTTCGGACTCTTTTGTTGACCATGATGGCTACTCCATTTCTTCTGAGGGATTCCTGCCGCAGTAGTAGATATAATGGTCATCTGAGTTAAATTCACCCATTCCAGTCCATTTTAGTTCGCTGATTCTAGAATGTCGATGTCACTCTTTGCCATCTCTGTTTTGACCACTTCCAATTTGCTTGATTCATGGACCTGACATTCCAGGTTCCTATGCAATATTGCTTTTACAGCATGGACCTTGCTTCTATCACCAGTCACATCCACAGCTGGGTATTGTTTTTGCTTTGGCTCATCCCTTCATTCTTTCTGGAGTTTTTCTCCACTGATCTCCAGTACTAGCCATATTGGGCACTTACGATCGCGGGAGTCTTCTAATCTC
>NW_017201003.1:0-6829 GCF_001704415.2 Capra hircus | reverse complement strand
GAACTTCCAAAGGGTCTTCACACCCTTGCTGCAAGTCAAGAAGTTCTCCGACCATACCCATATCCACTCGAGAGGAAGGACGAGGTTCCCGCCATATCCAGCGGAGCCCGTTTCCGCCTCGTAGCTCGAGAAGAGGGATCCTTTCCCTTCGTCGTCGGGAAAGAATTCCCGCCTTCCCGTCGCATCTCAAGAGGAGGCCGCTCTCCACAGGAAAGACGAGAGGAACTCCAGGGCCTTGCCAGCATTCCAAGAGTCCCCCAGATGTCTAAGTCCATTCCCAGAAGAAACTGTTTCCCTGCACTGCCTCGACGTTCACGCCGAGGATCGACTCACACCACCGTGGCACGTGGGACAGCCCTGTTGGAAAGCCTCGTGGGAAAGCCTCAATGGAAAGCGACAGATCCCTTGATCCACACGTCGGCAAGCGTGACACTGCTGCTGCAGGTCGTGAGGAAATGGCAGGTGCATGCCCCCACACGAGATGAGGACTGACTCCCCTGGTGAGACTCCAGAAGTACGGAAAGATTCATGTCAGCACTGGAGAGCATCCTCAGGGTCTGGCCCCGACTCCACACAAGGTCTTAGGCACCGGCATCGATGGGAGAGGAATCCCTAAGGCCCCCTGGTAACTCGCATGAGGATGGCCTTTCCTGAGGCCACCAGAGGCGGGTCCCTGAAGACCCGTCGTAACTCGAGAGCACCTGCCGCAACTGGGTAAAATCCAGGAGGTTCTCCCCTCCAGGCGGGATGAGGCCCATTTCCTCTGAGGTGTCTGGAGGCTCATCACCTAACCTCTGGAAATTAAAAAGGTCCTTGCTGCAACTCAAGAAGTTCCCCGACATACCCGTCTCCACACGAGAGGAAGCACGAGGGTCCCGCCCACATTTCAGAGGAACCCCGTTTCCGAGATGAAGGATCCTATCCTGCTTAGTCAGGAAAGATTTTTTTCGGCGTTCCCATGGCATCTCAAGAGCAAGGGTTCTCAATAGGAAAGGTAGAGGAACTCCAGGGTCGTGCCACCATTTCAAGAGTCCCCCAGATGTCTCAGTCCATTTCAGAGGAACCCGTTTTCCAGCACTGCCTCGAATTTCACGCCGAGGATCCACTCACACCATGGTGGCATGTGGGACAGCCCTGTGAGAAAGCCTCGAGGGAAAGCACAGATCCCTTGATCCCCGGGACGGGAAGCGTGACACATCTGCTACACTGTCCCTGAGGTCACGGTCGTATGTCGAGAGTACCTGCCGCAACTCGAGAAAATCCAGGAGGTTCTCTGCTCCAGTCGAGATGAGGCCCATTTTCTCTGCGGCGTCTCGAGAGTAATCACAACTAAACTCTGGAACTTCCAAAGTGTCCTAAACACCCTTGCTAAAACTCAAGAAGTTCCCCGACATACCCGTCTCCACTCCAGAGGAAGCACGAGGTCCGGCAACCGCCAGAGGAGCTCCGTTTCCTCCTCCAAGCTCGAGATGAGGGATCCTTCCCTGCTTCCTCGGGAAAGAATTCCCGACGTTTCGACGCATCTCAAGAGGAGGCTCACTGCACAGGAAAGGCGAGAGGAACTCATGGGTCGTGCCACCATTCCAAGAGTCCCCCAGATGTCTCAGTCCATTCCAGAGGATCCTGTTTTCCCTGCACTGCTTCGACTTTCACGCTGAGGATCGACTCACACCTGGTGGCACGTGTGACAACCCTGTGGGAAAGCCTCGTGGGAAAGCCTCGAGGGAAAGCCACAGATCCCTTAATCCACGCGACGGGAAGCGTGACACTGCTGCTACAGCACGGGAGGAAAGCGCACGTGCATGCCCCTACTCGAGACGAGAACTGACTCCCCTGGGGAGACTCCAGAAATACCCCAAGATGCATGTCAGCCCTGGAGAGGAATCCTCAGGTTCCGGCCCCGACTCCACACAAGGTCTTAGGCCCTGGCATCGACGGAGAGGAATAGCGACAGGACCTCTAGCAACTCACATGGGGACTGGCCTTTCCTGAGGTAACCAGAGCGGGTCCATGAGGTCCCCGTCGTAAGTCGAGAGCACCTGCCGCAACTCGGTAAAATCCAGGAGGTTCTCCCCTGCAGGTGAGATGAGGCCCGTTTCCACTGATGTGTCTCGAGGCTAATCACACGTGAACTCTGGAACTTCTAAAGAGTCTTTCACAGTCATGCTGCAACTCAAGAAGTTCCCCGACATACCCGTCTCCACTCAAGAGGAAGCACGAGGGTCCCGGCCACATCCAGAGGAGCTCCGTTTCCGGCTCGTAGCTCGAGATGAGGGATCCTTTCCCTACTTGGTCGGGAAAAGAATTCCCGGCATTCCATCGCATCTCAAGAGGAGCGCTCTCCAAAGGAAAGGGGAGAGGAACTGCAGGGTTCGTGCCACCATTCCCAGAGTCCCGGATGTCACATTCCATTCCAGGGAAACCTGTTTTCCCTGCACTGCCCGACTTTCAGCCGAGGATCGACTCACACCACGGTGGCACGTGGACAGCCCTGTGGGAAGGCCTCGTGGGAAAGCCTCGTGGGAAAGCCACACAGATCCCTTGATCCACGCGAAGGGAAGCGTGACACTGCTGCTTCAGCTCGGAGGAAAATCGCACGTGCATGCCCCCACTCGAGACGAGGACTGACCCGGGAGACTCCAGTACCCCAAGATCCATGTCAGCACTGGAGAGGAATCCTCAGGTTCCGGCACGACTCCACACAAGGTCTTAGGCCCGGCATCGACGGGAGAGGAATCCCGAGAGGCCCCCAAGCAACTCGCATGGGACTGGCCTTTCCTGAGGCCACCAAGAGCGGGTCCCTGAGGTCCCCGTCGTAAGTCGAGAGCACCTGCCGCAACTCGAGAAAATCCAGAAGGTTCTCCCCTCCAGGCGAGATGAGGCCCATTTCCGCTGAGCATCTCGAGGCTAATCACACCTAACCTCTGAAACTTCCAAAGGGTCCTTCACCCTTGCTGCAACTCAAGAAGTTCCCTGACATACCGTCTCCACTCGAGAGGAAGCACGAGAGGCCTGCCCACATCCAGAGGAGCCCCGTTTCCGCCTCTAGCTCGAGAGGAGGGATCCTTTCCCTGCGTGTCGGGAAAGAATTCCCGGCGTTCCCATCGCATCTCAAGAGGAGCGCTCTCACAGGAAAGGAGAGAGGAACTCCAGGGTCGTGCCACCATTCCCAGAGTCCCCAGATGTCTCAGTCCATTCCAGGAAACCTGTTTTCCCTGCACTGCCTTGACTTTCAAGCCGAGGATCGACTCACCACGGTGGCACGTGGGACAGCCCTGTGGGAAAGCCTCGTGGGAAAGCGTGGGAAAGCCTCGTGGGAAAGAGGGAAAGCCACAGATCCCTTGATCCACGCGAAGGGAAGCGTGACACTGCTGCTACAGCTCTGGAGGAAAGCGCACGTGCATGCCCCCACTCGAGACCGACTGACTCCCCTGGGGAGACTCCAGAAGTACCCAAGATCCATGTCAGCACTGGAGAGGAATCCTCAAGTTCCGGCACCGAATCCACACAAGGTCTTAGGCCCCGGCATCGACGGGAGAGGAATCCCGAGAGGCCCCGAGCAACTCGCATGGGACTGGCCTTTCCTGAGCCACCAGAGCGGGTCCCTGAGGTCCCGTCGTAAGTCGAGAGCACCTGCCGCAACTCGAGAAAATCCAGGAGGTTCTCCCCTCCAGGCGAGATGAGGCCATTTCCGCTGAGGCGTCTCGAGGCTAATCACACCTAACTCTGGAACTTCCAAAGGGTCCTTCACACCCTTGCTGCAACTCAAGAAGTTCCCCGACATACCCGTCTCACTCGAGAGGAAGCACGAGAGTCCGCCACATCCAGAGGAGCCCCGTTTCCGCCTCTAGCTCGAGAGGAGGATCCTTTCCCTCGTGGTCGGGAAAGAATTCCGGCGTTCCCGTCGCATCTCAAGAGGAGGCGCTCTCCACAGGAAAGGCGAGAGGAACTCCAGGGTCGTGCCACCATTCCCAGAGTCCCCCAGATGTCTCAGTCCATTCCAGGAAAACTGTTTTCCCTGCACTGCCTCGACTTTCAAGCCGAGGATCGACTCACACCAAGGTGGCACGTGGGACAGCCCTGTGGGAAGCCTCGTGGGAAAGCCTCGTGGGAAAGCCTCGAGGGAAAGCCACAGATGCCTTGATCCACGCGAAGGGAAGCGTGACACTGCTGCTACAGCTCGGGAGGAAAGCGCACGTGCATGCCCCCCTCGAGACGAGCACTGACTCCCCTGGGGAGACTCCAGAAGTACCCAAGATCCATGTCAGCCTGGAGAGGAATCCTCAGGTTCCGGCACCGACTCCACAAAGGTCTTAGGCCCCGGCATCGACGGGAGAGGAATCCGAGAGCCCCTGAGCAACTCGCATGGGGACTGGCCTTTCCTGAGGCCATCAGAGCGGGTCCCTGAGGTCCCCGTCGTAAGTCGAGAGCACCTGCCCAACTCGAGAAAATCCAGGAGGTTTCCCCTCCAGGCAAGATGAGGCCCATTTCCGCTGAGGCGTGTTGAGGCTAATCACACCTAACCTCTGGACTTCCAAAGGGTCCTTCACACAGTTGCTGCAACTCAAGAAGTTCTCCGACATACCCGTCTGCACTCGAGAGGAAGCACGAGAGTCCCACCCACATCCAGAGGAGCCCCATTTCTGCCTCTTAGCTCCAGAGGTGGGATCCTTTCCGTGCGTTGTCTGGGAAAGAATTCACCGAGTTCCCGTCGCAATTCAAGAGGAGGCGCTCTCCACAGGAAAGGCGAGAGGAACTCCAGTGTCGTGCCACCATTCGCAGAGTCCCCCAGATGTCTCAGTCCATTCCAGGGAAACCTGTTTCCCTGCACTGCCTCGACTTTCAAGCCGAGGATCGACTCACACCACGGTGGCACGTGGGACAGCCCTGTGGGAAAGTTTCTTGGGAAAGCCTCGTGTGAAAGCCTCGAGGGAAAGCCACAGATCCCTTGATCCACGTGAAGGAAAGCGTGGCATTGCTGCTACAGCTCGGGAGGAAAGCCCACGTGCATGCCTCCCCTCGAGACGAGGACTGACTCCTCCGGGGGACCTCAGAAATACCCCAAGATCCATGTCAGCACCGGAGAGGAATCCTCAGGTTCTGGCACCGACTCCACACAAGGTCTTAGGCCCCGGCATAGACGGGAGAGGAATCCCGAGAGGCCCTCGAGCAACTCGCATGGGCCTGGCCTTTCCTGAGGGCACCAGAGCGGGTCCCTGAGGTCCCCGTCGTAAGTCGAGGGCACCTGCCGCAACTCGAGAAAATCCAATAGGTTCTACCCTCCAGGCGAGATGAGGCCCATTACCGCTGAGGCGTCTCGAGGCTAATCACACCTAACCTATGGAACTTACAAAGGGTCTTCAGCCCTTGCTGCAACTCAAGAAGCTCCCCCACATACCCGTCTCCACTCGAGAGGAAGCCGAGAGTCCCGCCCACATCCAGAGGAGCCCCGTTTCCCCTCCTAGCTCGAGAGGAGGTATCCTTTCACTAAGTGGTCGGTCAAGTATTCCCGGAGTTCCCGTCTCATCTCAAGAGGAGGGCGCTCTCCACAGGAAAGGCGAGAGGAACTCCAGATTCGTGCACCCATTCCCAGAGGCCCCAGATGTCTCAGTCCATTCCATGGAAACCTGTTTCTCCTGCACTGCCTCACTTTCTAGCCTAGGATCGACACACAACACGGTGGCACGTGGGACAGCCCTTTGGGAAAGTCTCGTGAGAAAGCCTCGTGGAAAACACTCGTGGGAAAGCCTCGAGGGAAAGCCGCAGATACCTTGATCCACGCGAAGGGAGTGTGACACTGCTGCTACAGCTCGGAGGAAAGCACGTGCATGCCCCACTCGAGATGAGGACTGACTCCCGTGTGGGAGACTGGAGAAGTACCCAAGATCCTTGTCAGCACTGCAAAGAATCCTCAGGTTCCGGCACCGACTCACACAAGGTCTTAGGCCCTGGCATCGACAGAGGAACCCGAGAGGGCCCTGAGTAACTCGCATGGGGACTGGTCTTTCCTGAGGCCACCAGAGCGGGTCTCTGAGGTCCCTGTCGTAAGTCGGAGCACCTGCCGCAACTCGAGAAAATCCAGGAGGTTCTCCCTCCAGGCGAGATGAGGCCTATTTCCGCAGAGGCGACTCGAGGCTTATCACACCTGACTCTCTGGAACTTCCAAAGGGTCCTTCACACCCTTGCTGCAACTCAAGAAGTTCCCCGACATACCCGTCTCCGACTCGAGAGGAAGCACGAGAGTCCCGCCCACATCCAGAGGAGCCCGTTTCCGCCTCCTAGCTCGAGAGGAGGTATCATTTCCCTCGTGGTCGGAAAGAATTTCCGGCGTTCCGTCGCATCTCAAGAGGAGGCCCTCTCCACAGGAAAAACGAGAGGAACTCCAGGGTCGTGCCACCATTCCCAGAGTCCCCAGATATTTCAGTCCATTCCAGGAAAAACTGTTTTCCCTGCACTGCCTGAATTTCAAGCCGAGGATCGACTCTCACCAAGGTGGCACGTGGGCACAGCCTCGTGGGAAAGCCTCGTGGGAAAGCCTCGAGGGAAAGCCACAGATGCCTTGATCCACGCGAAGGAAGCGTGACACTGCTGCTACAGCTCGGAGGAAAGCGCACGTGCATGCCTCCCTCGAGACGAGCACTGACCCCCCTGGGGGACTCCAGAAGTACCCCAAGATCCATGTCTGGCCTGGAGAGGTATCCTCAGGTTCCGGCACCGACTCCACAAAGGACTTTAGGCCCCGGCATCTACAGGGAGTGGAATTCCCGAGAGTCCCCTGAGCAACTCGCATGGGGACTGGCCTTTCCTGAGGCCATCAGAGCGGTCCTGA
>NW_017201002.1:0-19256 GCF_001704415.2 Capra hircus | reverse complement strand
TATGTGCCTGGCAGACGCAACCACTCCATCCTAAAGGAAATCAGGTCTGAATATTACATTGGAAGGACTAATACTGAACCTGAAACTCCAATACTTTGGCCACTTTGATGTGAAGAGCTGACTCACTTGGAAGTTGCTTTGATTTTGCCTGTGAGTGTGGGAGCCCTCCCTGGGCAAAGGGCCTCAGGGGTCATTGCCACTGAATCACGACCTCCAAGCAAGCGCATTCCAGCTGTGTGACATTCAGGAAGCAGGAGACTGGGAAAACTATCTTCCTTAGAGGAAGCGAAAGTCATCCACAGAGAGTGTGTTTTCAGGCCTCTCTTTGCAGCAAGTGTTTTGCTTCTCAGACATCAGAGCTGGCAGGCTTGCTCTGAGGGCCTCAATTGCAGAGTCAGGGCTGTGTGTCTCACTGCACTTTCCAAGCATTGCAGACACATTCCTAGGTTGGAGCAGTGCTTCCCATGGAGAAAGAAGCCTCGGGAGTGTGTCTGAGCGGGCTGAGTGCCATGCTAGGGTCACCTAGTCGAGGGCACCTTGCACATCCAATGGGCCCCAGGCGAGTAGCTATGGACCGGCCCTTCGGTTGAGATATCCCAAAGCAGGGAACAAAGCTAGCTCTGTCAGAAGGAGGAAAACAGCAATGGGATGGATTTTCAAGCAGTTGCTAAGTCACACCACGTTAGGGCTCCCCGGGAAAGAAATGCAAATTTTGGCCTCTAGGCCCAGTATCCAGATGTGTGCACAGGATATTTTCCCCACAGGATCCAAGAATGTTCCAGACAGACCTAAGCTCACTAGCTCTCTCCTGCAGAGGAAATGAAATATTGTTGCTGAACCACGAAAAGATGCTGGGATTCTTGGCTTATGGAGGAGAAGAATTCAATCCAGGGCCCAAGACGAGGCTTGATTGCTCAGAGCTTTTGTGCAATAGAGTTTATTAAAGTATAAAGGAGATAGAGAAAGCTTCTGACAGAGACATCACAAGGGGCAGAAAGCGTACCCCCTTGCTAGTGTTGGTAATGGAGTTATATACTCTCCAATAAGTTATGACAACGAACAAAAGAATGTCTGGAGGTTGTAAAGACTCACTAGACCTACTCCCATAATTGACATTTTAAGATAACAGGATTAGCCAGAAGGCTTTTTCCAGAGACCGTCCTCAAGAAGGATGCATGATTGTTATATAATCCTAAGGAATGTAGAGGGGAAAACAGTTTGTCCTTTCTTCCTCCTTGAGAATTCTAGACCCCTCTCTCCTTGGGGACCCTTGAACTTCTTAGAAACCTGCCTTGGCAATGACTCTCTCAGAAACATGATTGAACAGCCATTTGGAGCTTCCTTTGACTTTCCCTGGGAGGGAGGGAGCCCTCCCTGAGCACAGGGCCTCAGGGGGCATGGCCAATGAAAAAGAATCTCCCAGCAAGTGCTTTTCAGCCCTGTGTGGCTCTCAGCCCACAGGAGTCTGAGAAAACTCTCTTCCTTGGAGGAAGGAAAGGCAGCCCAAGAGTGTGTTTTCAGGCCTGTATCTTGCAGCAAGTGTTTGGCTTGTTAGACAGAAGACCTGCAGGCCTGTTCCAACAGACTCAATGCCAGAATCAGGGTCTTGTGTCTCCCTGCAGTTTCCTGGCCTTGCAAACACATTCCTAGGTGAGAGCAGTCCTGCCCATGGGGAAGCAGGCTGCGGGAGTGTGTCTGAGGGGGCCAGGTGTCATGCTGGGGTCACCTGGTCGAGGGCACCTTGCACCTCCAATGGACCCCAGGCAAGGAGTTGCAGGCCACCACCTTGCTTCTGAAATCCCAAAATGGGGAGCAAAGCTCGCCTCTGTCAGAGGGAAGAAAACAGCAACAGGATGGATTTTCAACCAGTTGCTAGGCTGTACTGCGTTAGGGCTCCAAGGAAGGAAAATGCGAATTTTAGCCCCTACGACTGGTATCCAGGTGGGCTCCCAGGATGATTTCCCCGCAGGATCCAAGAACGTTCCAGACAGACCTGGGCTCACTAGCTCCCTCCTGCAGAGGAAACATGATAGAACAGCTGTTTGGAGGTTGCTTTGACTTCCCCGCGAGGGTAGGATCCCTCCCTGTGTGCAGGGCCTCAGGGGCCATTGCCGCTGAGAAATGCCCTCTAAGCCAGACCTTTCCAGCCTTGTATGACTCAGCACGGAGGAGACTGGAAAAGCTCTCTTCCTTGGAGGAAGGAAAGGCAGCCCCAGAGAGTGTGTTTTCACACCTGTATCTTGCAGCAAGTGTTTGGCGTCTCAGACGTCAGACCTCCAGGTCTGCTCCAATGGCCTCAGTTCCAGAGTCAGGGCCGTGTGTCTCCCTGCATTTTCTGAGCCTTGGGAACACGTTCCTAGGTCAGAACAGTCCTGCCCATGGGGAAGGAGGCTGCGGGAGTGTGTCTGAGGGGGTCGGGTGCCATGCTGGGGTCCAATAGACCCGGTACCTCCAATAGACCCCAGGACAACAGCGGTGGGGCTCCCCCTGGCTTCCGAAATGCCAAAGCGAGAAGCAAAGCTAGCTCTATCAGAAGGAAGAAAAGAGCAATCGGATGGATGTTCAGGCTGTTGCTGGTCCGCACCACTTCAGGGTCCCCCCCGAGAGGAACAGGCACCCTGTGGCCCCTAGGTCCGATATGCAGGTTAACACACAGGGTGTGTCCCCATAGGAGCCAAGAATTTTCCTGACAGACCTAGGCTCACTAGAGCTCTCCCACAGGGCAAAAGGGGTAGAACAGACTGTGGATGTGACTCTGCCTTTCACAGCGAGCATGGGGCCCTCCCTACAGCCCCGGGCTCCAGGGAAAATTGTCCCTGAAAAATGACCTCCAAGAAGCGCTTTTCCAGCAGGCTGGGATGCAGAGTTCACAGGATGCAGGGAAAGTGATCGTACTTCAGGGAAGAAGAGGCAGCCACCCAGTGTGTGTTTGCAAGCCTGTATTTGGAAGAAACTGGTTAGCTTCTTCAAGGGGAGACCTCCAGGTCTGCTCAGAGGACCGAAATTCCAGAGGCAGCACCATGCATCTCCCCTGTCCTTTCTGAGCCTTGGAAAGACATTCCTAGCTTATAGCGGTATTGCTCATGAAGAAGCAGGATGCAGGAATGTGTCAGACATGACTGGGTGCCTTCCTGGGTTCAGCTCCGTGAGGGGCCTTTCCACTCAAATTAGGTCTCATGCCTCCTTGGGGAGGAAGTGGGGCCCGCTTGCCTCCAAATTGCCAAAGGCTGGAACAAAGCTAGTTCTATCAGAGGTAAGAAAAGAGCAATTGGATGGATGTGGAAGCTGTTGCTGGGCCGCACTGCTTCAGGCCCCCCACCCCTCTGCCCCCGAGAGAAACAGGCGCCCTGTGGCCCCTAGGTCCTGGATGCAGTTTCACACATAGAATGTGTCCCCATAGGAGCCAAGAATTTTCCTGACAGACCTAGGCTCACTAGAGCTCTCCTACAGAGCAAAGGGGATGGGACAGATGTGTGGCTGTGGCTCTGCCTTTCCCTGGGAGTGTGCAGCCGCTCCCTAGGGCCCCGGGCTCCAGGGGAAATTTGCCCCTGAATAATGACCTCCAAGAAGTGCTTTTCCAACTGGCTGAGACGTGGAGTTCTCAGGATGCAGGGAAAGCGAGTGTCCTTCGGGGAAGCAAAGGCAGTCACCTGTTATCATAACTTACTAGAATAGTAGGTACCTTCTCCGGTTAGGCAGAGGCCTTCCCTACCTGATCTGAAAAAGAAAACGAAGTAGCTCGCTGATTTGAGAAATAATTCCCAGACTTGGGTTTCCAACCAGTATAGAATCCGACAATGGCCCTGTCTTTGCAGCCGCGTTAATTAACAGGTATGTGAAGCTCTAAATATCAGTGGAAATTACATACAGCATATAGGCCCCAGTGTTCTGGAATGGTGGAAAGAAACAACCAAACTCTTGAAGAGACACTTTCAAAATGGATCATAGAGACTGACTGTACATGGATGGGCTTGCTTCCGGCAGACTTACTCATATTACGGGTAACTGCACGTTCCCATAGTTGTTGTCCTTATGAAATTTTCTATGGGAGACCCCCTCCCACAGTGAGGCAGGTGTTAGCAGATTTGCCACAAGTAAGGGGGTGGGATTTCACAGCAGATGGAACAATTAGGTAAAGTAATAAATCAGGTAACTAAGTTTGTATAAAAAAGAATATCATTCCCCCTTGAGGAACAGATTCATGAATTTGTGCTCAGTGATCAGGTGTGGCTCAATGACTGGAAACACAATTCCTTGGCCTGACATCGGAAAGGTCCTTATACTGTTGTTTTAGCCACAATTCTGAAAGAGATGGGAATACCAGACCACCTAACCTGCCTCTTGAGAAATCTGGATGAAGGTCAGGAAGCAAGAGTTAGAGTAGGACATGGAACAACAGACTGGTTCCAAAAAGGAAAAGGAGTATGCAAAGGCTGTATATTGTCACCCTGTTTATTTAACTTCTATGCAGAGTACATCATGAAAAATGCTGGGATGGAAGATACATGAGCTGGAATCAAGATTGCCGGTAGAAATATCAATAAACTTAGATATGCAGATGACACCACCATTATGGCTGAATGTGAAGAGGAACGGGTATGTCGGGGAACTTCTTGAGTTGCAGCAAGGGTGTGAAGGACCCTTTGGAAGTTCCAGAGGTTAGGTGTGGTTAGTCTCGAGATGCCTCAGCAGAAATGGGCCTCATGTCGCCTGGAATGGAGAGGCTCCTGGATATTCCCGAGTTTCAGCAGGTGCTCTCGAGTTACGACGGGGACTTCAGGGACCCGCTTTGGCGGCCGCAGGAAACGCCAGTCATCATGCGTGTTGCTAGGGGGCCTCTCGTGATTCCTCTCCCGTCGATGCCGGGGCCTAAGACCTTGTGTGGAGTCGGGGCCGGAAGCTGAGGATTCCTCTCCAGTGCTGACATGGATTTTGTGGTACTTCTCGAGTCTCCACAAGGGAGTCAGGCCTCGTCTCGAGTGGGGGCATGAGCGTGCCCTTTCCTCCCATGCTGTAGCAAGCAGTGTCACGCTTCCCCATGCCTGGACCAAGGGATCTGTGGCTTTCCCTCGAGTCTTTCCCACTAGGCTTTCCCACAGGGCTGTCCCACGTGTGAAAGTGGTGTGAGTCGATCCTCGGCATGAAGGCCAAGGCAGTGCAGGGAAAACAGGTTCCTGTGGAATGGACTGAGACATCTGGGTGAGTCTCGGAATGGTGGCACGACCCTGCAGTTCCTCTCCCCTTTCCTTTGGAGAGCGCCTCCTCTTGAGATGCGATGGGAATGCCGGGAATTCTTTCCCGACCAATCAGGGAAAGGATCGCTCATCTCGAGCTACGAGCCGGAAACGGAGCTCCTCTGGATGTGGCCGGGACACTCGTGCTTCCTCTTGAGTGGAGACGGGTATGTCGGGGAACTTCTTGAGTTGCAGCATGACTGTGAAAGACTCTTTGGAAGTTCCAGAGGTCACGTGTGATTAGCCTCGAGACACCTCAGGGGAAACGGGCCTCATCTCGCCTGGAGGGGAGAACCGCCTGGATTTTACCGAGTTGCGGCAGGTGCTCTCGACTTACGACGGGGACCTCAGGGACACGCTCTGGTGACCTCAGGAAAGGCCAGTCCCCATGCGAGTTGCTAGAGGGCCTGTCGCTATTCCACTCCCGTCGATGCCAGGGCCTAAGACCTTGTGTGGAGTCAGGGCCGGAATCTGAGGATTACTCTCCAAGGCTGACATGCATGTTGGGGTACTTCTGGAGTCTCCCCAGGGGAGTCAGTCCTCGTCTCGAGTGGGGGCATGCACGTGCGCTTTCCTCCCGTGCTGTAGCAGCAGTGTCACGCTTCCCTTCGCGTGGATCAAGGGATCTGTGGCTTTCCCTCAAGGCTTTCCCACGAGGCTTTCCCACAGGGCCCTCCCACGTGCCACCGTGGTGTGAGTCGATCCTCGGCGTGAAAGTCGAAGCAGTGCAGGGAAAACAGGATCCTCTGGAATGGACTGAGATATCTGGGGGACTCTTGGAATGGTGGCACGACCCATGAGTTCTTCTCGCCTTTCCTGTGCAGTGGGCCTCCTCTTGAGAAGCGTCCGAAACGTTGGGAATTCTATCCCGAGGAAGCAAGGAAGGATCCCTCATCTTTAGCTTGGAGGCGGAAACGGAGCTCCTCTGGATGTGGCCAGAACCCTCGTGCTTCCTCTGGAGTGGAGACGGGTGTGTCGGGGAACTTCTTGAGTGCAGCTAAGGTGTGAAGGAACCTTTGGAAGTTCCAGAGGTTAGGTGTGATTAGCCTCGAGACGCCTCAGTGGAAATGGGCCTCATCTAACCTGGAGGGGAGAACCTCCTGGATTTTCTCGAGTGTGGCAGGTGCTCTAGAATTACGACGGGGATTTCAGGGACCCTCTCCGGTGTCCTGAGGAAAGGCCAGTCTCCATGCGAGTTGTTCGATGGCCTCTCGGGATTCCTCTCCCGTTGATGCCGGGGTCTGAGACCTTGTACGGAGTCGGTGCCGGAACCTGAGGATTCCTCTCCAGTGCTGACATGGATCTTGGGGTACTACTGGAGTCTCCCGAGGGGAGTCAGTCCTCGTCTCGAGTGGGGGCATGCACGTGCGCTTTCCTCCCGAGCTGTAGCAGCAGTGTCACGCTTCCCTTCGCGTGAATCAAGGGATCTGTGGCTTTCCCTCGAGGCTTTCCCACGAGGCTTTCCCACAGGGCTGTCCCACGTACCAACGTGGTGTGAGTTGATCCTCGGCTTGAAAGTCGAGGCAGTGCAGGGAAAACAGGATTTCGTGGAATTGACTGAGACATCTGGGGGACTCTGGGAATGGTGTCATGACCCTGGACTTCCTCTCGCCTTTCCTGTGGAGAGCACCCCCTCTTGAGATGCAACGGGAACGCCGGAAATTCTTTCCCCACCACGCAGGGAAAGGATCCCTCCTCTCGAGCTAGGAGGCGGAAAAGGGGCTCCTCTGGATGTGGGCGGGACTCTCGTACTTCCTCTCGAGTGTCGACGGGTATGTCCGGGAACTTCTTGAGTTGCAGCAAGGTTGTGAAGGACGCTTTGCAAGTTCCAGAGGTTAGGTGTGATTAGCATCGAGATGCCTCAGTGGAAATGGGCCTCATCTCGCCTGGAGGGGAGAACCTCCTGAATTTTCTCGAGTTGCGGCAGGTGCTCTCGACTTACGACAGGGACCTCAGGGACCCGCTCTGGTGGCCTCAGGAAAGGCCAGTCCCCATGCAAGTTGCTCGGGGGCCTCTCGGGGTCCTCTCCCGTCGATGCCGGGGCCTAAGACTTTGTGTGGAGTTGGTGCCGGAACCTGAGGATTCCTGACAGTGCTGACATGGATCTTGGGGTACTTCTGAAGTCTCCCCAGGGGAGTCAGTCCTCGTCTCGAGTGGGGGCATGCACGTGCGCTTTCCTCCCGAGCTGTAGCAGCAGTGTCACGCTTCTTGGCGATTGGATCATGGTATCAGTGGCTTTCCCTGAAGGCTTTCCCTCGAGGCTTTTCCACGAGGTTTTCCCACAGGGCTGTCCCAAGTGCCACCGTGGTGTGAGTCGATCCTCGGCTTGAAAGTCGAGGCAGTGCAGGGAAAACAAGTTTCCCTGGAATGAACTGAGACATCTGAGGGAATCTGGGAATGGTGGCACGACCCTGGAGTTCCTCTCGCCTTTTCTGGGGAGAGCGCCTACTCTTGAGATGCGATGGGAATGCCGGAAATTCTTTCCCGACCACGCAGGGAAAGGATCCCTTCTTTCGAGCTATGAGGTGGAAACGGGGCTCCTCCTCATGTGGGAGGGACTCTCGTGCTTCCTCTCGAGTGGAGACGGGTATGTTGGGGAACTTCTTGAGTTGCAGCAAGGGTGTGAAGGACCCTTTGGCAGTTCTAGAGGTTAGGTGTGATTAGCCCCGAGACACCTCAATGGAAATGGGCCTCATCTCGCCTGGAGGGGAGAAACTCCTGGATATTCTCGAGTTGCGGCAGGTGCTCTCGACTTACGATGGGGACCTCAGGGACCAGCTCTGGTGGCCTCAGGAAATTCCAGTCCCCATGCGAGTTGCTCGGGGCCCTCTCCGGATTCCTCTCCCGTCGATGCCGGGGCCTCAGACCTTACGTAGAGTCGGTGCTGTAACCTGAGGATTCCTCTCCAGTGCTGACATGGATCTTGGTGTACTGCTGGAGTCTCCCCAGGGGAGTCAGTCCTCGTCTCGGTTGAGGGCATGCACGTGCGCTTTCCTCCCCAGCTGTAGCAGCAGTGTCGCGCTTCCCTTCGCGTGGATCAAGGGATCTGTGGCTTTCCTTCGAGGCTTTCCCACGAGGCTTTCACACGAGGCTTTGCCACAGGGCTCTCTCACGTGCCAGAGTAGTGTGAGTCGATCCTCGGCTTGAAAGTCGAGTCAGTGCGGGGAAACAGGTTTCCCTGGAATGGACTGAGACATCTGGGGGACTCGGAGAATGCTGGCATGTCCCTGGAGTTCCTCTCGCCTTTCCTGTGGAGAGCGCCTCCTCTTGAGATGCAACGGGAACGCCGGGAATTCTTTCCCGAACTTGAAGGGAAAGGATCCCTCCTCTCGAGCTATGAGGCAGAAACGGGGCTCCTCTGGATGTGGGCGGAACTATCGTGCTTCCTCTTGAGTGGAGACCGGCATGTCGGGGAATTTCTTGATTTGCAGCAAGGGTGTGAAGGACCCTTTGGAAGTTCCAGAGTTTAAGTGTGCTTAGCCTTGAGATGTGTCAGCGGAAATAGGCTTCATTTTGCCTGGAGGGGAGAATATCCTTGATTTTCTCCAGTTGCGGCAGGTGCTCTCGACTTACGACGGGGACCACAGGGACCCGCTCTCTTGGCCTCAGGAAAGGCCAGTCAAGATCCAAGACAGCACTGGAGAGGGAGAGACATCATGAAAGGCTCCCGAGCAACTCGCATGGGGACTGGCCTTTCCTGAGGCCACCAAAGCGGGTCCCTGAGGTCCCCGTCGTAAGTCGAGAGCACCTGGCGCAACTCGAGAAAATCCAGGAGGTTCTCCCCTCCAGGCGAGATGAGACCCATTTGCCGCTGAGGCATCTCGAGGCTAATCACACCTAACCTCTGGACCTTCCAAAGGGCCCTTCACACCCTTGCTGCAACTCAAGAAGTTCCCCGACATACCCGTTTCCACTCGAAAGGAAGCACGAGAGTCCCGCCCACAACCAGAAGAGCCCCGTTTCAGCCTCATAGCTCGAGAGGAGTGATCCTTTCCCTGCATGGTCGGGAAAGAATTTCCGGCGTTCCCGTCGCATCTCAAGAAGAGGCGCTCTCCACAGGAAAGGCGAGAGGAACTCAGGGTCGTGCCAGCATTCCCAGAGCCCCCAGATGTCTCAGTCGATTCCAGGGCAACCTGTTTTCCCCGCAATGCCTCGACTTTCAAGCCGAGGATCGACTCAGACCTCGGTGGCACGTGGGACAGCCCTGTGAAAAGCCTAGTGGGAAAGCCTCGTGGGAAAGCCTCGAGGGAAAGCCACAGATCCCTTGATCCACACGAAGGGAACCGTGACACTGCTGCTCCAGCTCGGGAGGAAAGCGCACGTGCATGCCCCCACTTGAGACGAGGACTGACTCCCCTGGGGAGACTCCAGCAGTACCCCAAGATCCATGTCATCACTGGAGAGGAATCCTCAGGTTCCGGCACCGACTCCACACAAGGTCTTAGTCCACGGCATCGACAGGAGAGGAATCCCGAGAGGCCCCCTAGCAACTCGTATGGGGACTGGCCTTTCCTGAGGCCACCAGAGCATGTCCCTGAGGTCCCCGTCGTAAGTCGAGAGCACCTGCCGCCACTCGAGAAAAACTAGGAGGTTCTCCCCTCCATTCTAGATGAGGCCCATTTCCGATGAGGCGTCTCGAGGCTAATCGCACCTAACTTCTGGAACTTCCAAAGAGCCCTTCACACCCTTGCTGCACCTCAAGAAGTTCCCTGACATACTCGTCTTCACTCGAGAGGAAGCACGATTGTCCCGCCCACATCCAGGGGAGCCACGTTTCCGCCTCCTAGCTCGAGAGGAGGGCTCCTTTCCCTGCGTGCTCGGGAAAGAATTTCTGGCGTTCCCGTCGCATCTCAAGAGGAGCCGCTCTTCACAGGAAAGGCGAGAGGAACTCCAGGGTCGTGCCACCATTCCCAGAGTCCCCCAGATGTCTCAGTCCATTCCAGGGAAACCTGTTTTCCCTGCACTGCCTCGACTTTCAACCCGAAGATGCATTCACACCCCGGTGGAACGTGGGACAGCCCTGTGGGAAAGTCTCGTGGGAAAGCCTGGACGGAAAGCCACAGATCACTTGATCCACGTCGAAGGGAAGCGTGACACTGCTGCTACAGCTCGGAAGGAAAGCGCACGTGCATGCCCCCACTCGTGACGAGGACTGACTCAACTGGGGAGACTTCAGAAGTACGCCAAGATCCATGTCAGCACTGGAGAGGAATCCTCAGGTTCCGGCACCGACTCCACACAAGTTCTTAGGTCCCGGAATCGACGGGAGAGGTATCCTGAGAGGCGCCCAAGCAACTCGCATGGGGACTGACCTTTCCTGAGGCCACCAAAACGGGTCCCTGAGGTCCTCCTTGTAAGTCGAGAGCACCTGCCACACCTTGAGAAAATCCAGGAGGTTCTCCCCTCAAGGTGAGATTAGGTCCATTTCCGCTAAGCCGTCTCGAGGCTAATCACATCTAACCTCTGGAACTTACAAAGGGTCCTTCACACCCTTGCTGCAACTCAAGAAGTTCCCCGACATACCCGTCTCCACTCGAGAGAAAGCGCGAGAGTCCCGCCCACATACAGAGGAGCCCAGTTTTCGCCTCATAGCACAAGAGGAGGGATCCTTTCCCTGCGGTGTCGGGAAAGAATTCCCGGCATTCCCGTCGCATCTCAAGAGGAGGCGCTCTCCACAGGAAAGGCGAGAGGAACTCCAGGGTCGTGCCACCATTCCCAGAGTCCCCCAGATGTCTCAGTCCACGCCAGGGAAACCTGTTTTGCCTACACTGCCTCCACTTTCAGCCGAGGATCGACGCACACCACAGTGGCACGTGGGACAGCCCTGTGGGAAAGCCTCGTGAGAAAGCTTCATGGGAAATCCTCGAGGGAAAGCCTCAGATCCCTTGATCCACCTGAAGGGACCATGACACTGCTGCTACAGCTCAGGAGGAAAGCGCACGTGCATGCCTCCACTCGAGACGAGGACTGACTCCCCTGGGGAGACTCCAAAGTACCCCAAGATCCATGTCAGCAATGGAGAGGAAACCTCAGGTTCCAGAACGAACTCCACACAAGGTCTTAGGCCCCGGCATCAACGGGAGAGTAATCCCGAGAGGCCCGCGAGCAACTCGCATGGGGACTGGCCTTTCCTGAGGCCACCAGAGCGGGTCCCTGAGGTCCCTATCGAAAGGCGAGAGCACCTGTCGCAACTCGTGAAAATCCAGGAGGTTATCCCCTCCAGGCGAGATTAGGCCCATTTCCGCTGAGGCGTCTCGAGGCTAATCACACCTAACCTCTGGAACTTCCAAAGGGGCCTTCACACCCTTGCTGCAACTCAAGAAGTTCCCCGACATACCCGTCTCCACTCGAGAGGAATCACGAGAGTCCCGCCCACATGCAGAGGAGCCACGTTTCCGCCTAATAGATCGAGAGGAGGGATCCTTTCCCTCCGTGGTCGGGAAAGAATTCCCCGCGTTCCCGTCGCATCTCAAGAGGAGGCGCTCTCCACAGGAAAGGCGAGAGCAACTCCAGGGTCGTGCCACCATTCCCAGAGTCCCCCAGATGTCTCAGTCCATTGCAGGGAAACCTGTTTTCCCTGCACTGCCTCGACTTTCAAGCCGAGGATCGACTCACACCACGGTGGCTCGTGGGGCAGTCCTGTGGGAAAGCCTCCTGGGAAAGCCTCGAGGGAAAGCCACAGATCCCTTGATCTACTCGACGGGAAGCGTGACACTGCTGCTAGAGCTCGGGAGTGAAGCTCACGCGCATGCCCCCACTCGAGAAGCGGACTGACTCCCCTGGGGAGACTACAGAACTACCCCAATATCCATGTCAGCCCTGGAGAGGAATCCTGAGGTTCCGGAACCGACTCCACACAAGGCCTTAGGCCCCGGAATCGACGGGAGTGGAATCCCGAGAGGCCCCCGGGCAACTTGCTTGGCGACTGGCCTTTCCTGATGCCACCAGAGCGAGTCAATGAGGTCCCCATCGTACGTCGATTGCACCTGCCTCATCTCGAGAAAATCCAGGAGGTTCTCCCCTCCAGGCGAGATGAGGCCCTATTACGCTGAGGCGTCTCCAGGCTAATCACACCTAACTTCTGGAACTTCCAAAGGGTCCTTCACACCCTTGCTGCAACTCAAGAAGTTCCCCGACATACCCGTCACCACTCGAGAGGTAGCACGAGAGTCCCGCCCACATCCAGAGGAGCCCCGTTTATGCCTCTTAGCTCGAGAGGATGGATCCTTTAACTGCGTGGTTGGGAAAGAATTGCCTGCAATCCCGTCGCAT
The DNA here is from genome assembly GCF_001704415.2 of Capra hircus. Classification (NCBI taxonomy): domain Eukaryota; kingdom Metazoa; phylum Chordata; class Mammalia; order Artiodactyla; family Bovidae; genus Capra; species Capra hircus. Next base: position 6,750 of record NW_017201002.1, on the reverse strand, counting down.
CTCAAGAGGAGGCGGTCTCCTCAGGAAAGGCGAGAGGAACTCAGGGTCGTGCCACCATTCCCAGAGTCCCCCAGATGTCTCAGTCCATTCCAGGGAAAACTGTTTTCCCTGCACTGCCTCGATTTCATGCCGAGGATCGACTTACACCACGGTGGCACGTGGGACAGCCCTGTGGGAAAGCCTCTGGGAAAGCCTCATGGGATAGCCTCAAGGGAAAGACACTGATCCCTTGATCCTCTCGACGGGAAGCGTGACACTGCTGCTACAGCTCGGGAGGGAATCGAACTGCATGCCGCCACTCGAGACGAGGACTGACTCCCCTGGGGAGACTCCAGAAGTACCCCAAGATTCATGTCAGGTTGGAGAGGAATGCTCAGGTTCCGGCACCGACTCGTCACGAGGTCTTAGGCACCGGCATCGACGGGAGAGGAATCCCGAGAGGCCCCCGAGCAACTCGCATGGGGACTGGCCTTTCCTGAGGCCACCAGACCGGGTCCCTGTGGTCCCCGTCGAAAGTCGAGAGCACTTTCCGCAACTCGAGAAAATCCAGGAGGTTCTCCCCTCCAGGCGAGATGAGGCCAATTTCCGCTGAGGCGTCTCGAGGCTAATCACGTCTAACTTCTGGAACTTCCAAAGGGTCCTTCACACCCTTGCGGCAACTCAATAAGTTCCCCGACATAACCGTCTCCACTCGAGAGGAAGCACGAGAGTCCTGCCCACATCCAGAGGAGCCCCGATTGCGCCTCAAAGCTCGAGAGGAGGGATCATTTCCCTGCGTGTGCGGGAAAGAATTCCCGGAGTTCCCGTCACATCTGAAGTGGAGGCACTCTCCACAGGAAAGGCGAGAGGAACTCCAGGGTCGTGCCACCATTCCCAGATTCCCCCGGATGTCTCAGTCCATTCCAGGGAAAACTGTTTTCCTTGCACTGCCTCGATTTTCAAGCCGAGATTCGACTCACACCACGGTGGCATGTGGGACAGCCCTGTGGGAAAGCCTCCTGGGAATGCCTCGTGGGAAAGCCTCGAGGGAAAGCCACTGATCCCTTGAATCCACTCGAAGGGAAGCGTGACACTGCTGCTACAGCTAGGGAGGGAAGCGCACCTGCATCCCCCCACTCGAGACAAGAACTGACTCCCCTGGGGAGACTCCAAAGTACCCCAAGATCCATGTCAGCAATGGAGAGGAAACCTCAGGTTCCAGAACCAACTCCACACAAGGTCTTAGGCCCCGGCATCAACGGGAGAGGAATCCCAAGAGGCCCGCGAGCAACTCCCATGGGGACTGTCCATTCCTGAGGCCACCAGAGCGGGTCCCTGAGGTCCCTATCCAAAGCCGAGAGCACCTGCCGCAACTCGAGAAAATCCAGGAGGTTCTCCCCTCCAGGCGAGATTAAGCCCATTTCCGATGAGGCGTCTCGAGGCTAATCACACCTAACCTCTGGAACTTCCAAGGGGGCCTCACCCTTGCTTCAACTCAAGAAGTTCCCCGACATACCCGTCTCCACTCGAGAGGAATCACGAGAGTCCCGCCCACATCCAGAGGAGCCACATTTCCGCCTAATAGATCGAGAGGACGGATCCTTTCCCTGCGTGTTCGGGAAAGAATTCCCCGCGTTCCCGTCGCATCTCAAGAGGAGGTGCTCTCCACAGGAAAGGCGAGAGGAACTCCAGGGTCATGCCACCATTTCCAGAGTCCCCCAGATGTCTCAGTCCATTCCAGGGAAACCTGTTTTCCATGCACTGCCTCGACTTTCAAGCCAAGGATCGACACACACCGCGGTGGCACGTGGGACAGCACTGTGGGAAAGCCTCGTGGGAAAGCCTCGTGGGAAAGCCTCGAGAGAAAGCCACAGATCCCTTGATCCACTCGTCGGGAAGCGTGACACTGCTGCTACAGCTCGGAAGGAAAGCGCACGTGCATGCCCCCTCTCGAAACGAGGACTGACTTCCCTGGGGAGACTCCAGAAGTACCCCAAGAACCATGTCAGCACTGGAGAGGAATCCTCAGGATCCGGCCTCGACTCCACACAAGGTCTTAGGCCCCGGCATCGACCCAAGAGGAATCCCGAGAGTCCCCCTGGCAACTTGCATGGGGACTGGCCTTTCCTGAGGCCACGAGACCGGGTCCCTGAGGTCCCCGTCGTAATTCGAGAGCACCTGCCGTAACTCGAGAAAATCCAGGAGATTCTCCCCTACAGGCAAAATGAGGCCTATTTCCACTGACGCATCTAGAGGCTAAGCACACCTAACCTCTGGAACTTCCAATGGTTCCTTCACACACTTGCTGCAACTCAAGAGCTTTCCCGACATACCCGTCTACACTCAAAGGAAGCACGAGGGTCCCGCCCGCATCCAGAGAAGCCCCGATCCCCCCTCGAGTCTCCAAAGGAGAGATCTTTTAACTGCTTGAATTTCCCGAGTCGAAGACCTTGTGATGAGTTGGGACCGGAAACTGAGGATTCCTCTCCAGTGCTGACGTGGATTTTTGGGTACATCTGGACTCTCCCCAGGGGAGTCAGTCCTCGTCTCGAGTGGGGAAATGCACGTGGGCTTTCCTCCCTAACGGTGGCAGCAGTGTCATGCTACCCGACGGGTGGATCAAGGGATGTGTGGCTTTCCCTGTAGGATTTCCCATGAGGCTTTCCCACGAGGCTAACACACAGGGCTGTCCCACGTGCCACCGTGGTGTGAGTCGATCCTCGGCGTGACAGTCAAGGCAGTGCAGGTAAAAGAGTTTCCTTTGGAATGGACTCAGTCCTCTGGGGGACTCTTGGAATGGTGGCACGACCCTGGAGTTCCTCTCGCCTTTCCTGTGGAGAGCACTTCCTCTTGAGATGCGATGGGAATGCCGGGAATTCTTTCCCGAACACGCAGGGAAAGGATCCCTCATCTCGAGCTACAAGGAGGAAAAGGGCTTCCTCTGGATGTGCAAGGGATGCTCGCGGTTCCTCTCGAGTGGACAAGGGTATGTCGGGGAACTTCTTGAATTGCAGCAAGGGTGTGAAGGACCCTATGGAAGTTCCAAAGGTTAGATGTGATTAGCCTCGAGTCGCCTCAGCGGAAATGGGCCTCATCTAGCCTGGAGGGGAGAATCTCCAGGATTTTCTCGAGTTGCAGTAGGTGTTCTCGATTTACGACGGGGACCACAGGGACCCTATCTGGTGGCCTCAGGAAAGGCCACTCTCCGTGCGAAGTTGCTTATTGGCCTCTCGGGATTCCTCTCCCGTCGATGCCGGGGCCTAAGACCTTGTGTGGATCCGTGCCGGAACCAGAGGATTCCTCTCCAGTGCTGACATGGATCTTGGGGTTCTTCTGGAGTCTCCCCAGGGGAGTCAGTCTTCGTTACGAGTGGGGGCATGCACGTGCGGTTTCCTCCCGAGCTGTAGCAGCGGCGTCATGCTTCCCTTCGCGTGGATCAAGGGATCTGAGGCTTTCCATCGAGGCTTTCCCACGAGGCTTTTGCACGAGACTTTCCCACAGGATTGTCCCACGTGCCACCGTGGTGTGAGTCGATCCTCGTCCTGAAAGTCGAGACAGTGCACGGGAAAACAGGCTTCCCTGGAATGGACTGAGACATCTGGGGTACTCTGGGAATGGTGGCACGACCCTGGAGTACCTCTCAACTTTCCTGTGGAGAGCGCCTACTCTTGAGATGCGACGGGAACGCCGGGAATTCTTTACCGAACACGAAGGGAAAGGATCCCACCTCTCGAGCTAGGAGACGGAAACGGGGCTCCTCTGGATGTGGGCGGGACTCCCGTTCTTCCTCTCGAGTGGAGACGGGTATGTCGGGGAACTTCTTGAGCTGCAGCAAGGGTGTGAAGGACCCTTTGGAAGTTCCAGATCTTAGGTGTGATTAGCGTCGAGACGCCTCAGCGCAAATGGGCCTCATCTCGCCTTTAAGGACGCCAAGATCCATGTCAGCACTGGAGAGGAATCCTCAGGTTCCGGCACCGACTCCACACAAGGTCTTAGGCCCCGGCATCGACGGGAGAGGAATCCCGAGAGGCCCCCGAGCAACTCGCATGGGGAATGGCCTTTCCTGAGGCCACCAGAGCGGGTCCCTCAGGTCCTCGTCTTAAGTCAAGATCACCTGTCCCAACTCGAAAAAATCCAGGAGGTTCTCCCCTCCAGGCAAGATGAGGCCCATTTCCGCTGAGGCGTCTCCAGGCTAATCACACCTAAACCTCTGGAACTTCCAAAGGGTTCTTCACACCCTTGCTGCAACTCAAGAAGTTCCCCGACATACCCGTCTCCACTCGAGAGGAAGCACGAGAGTCCCGCCCACACCCAGAGGAGCCCCGTTTCCGCCTCACAGCTAGAGAGGAGGTATCCTTTCCCTGCGTGGTCAGGAAAGAATTCCCGGTCTTCCCGTCACAACTCAGGAGGAGGCGCTCTCAACAGGAAAGGTGAGAGGAACTCCAGGGTCGTGCCACCATTCCCAGAATACCCCAGATATCTCAGTCAATTCCAGGGAAACCTGTTTTCCCTGCACTGCCTCGACTTTCAAGCCGAGGATCGACTCACAGCACGGTGGCACGTGGGACAGCCCTGTGGGAAAGCCTCGTGAGAAAGCCACTGATCCCTTGATCCACTCGACGGGAAGAATGACACTGCTGCTACAGCTCGGGAGGAAAGCGCTCTTCAATGCCCCCACTCGAATGAGGACTGACTCCCCTGGGGAGATTCCCGAAGAACCCCAAGATCCATGTCAGCACTGGAGAGGAATGCTCAGGTTCCAGGACCGACCCACACAAGGTCTTAGGCCACGGCATCGAAGGGAGAAGAATCCCGAGAGGCCACGGAGCAACTCGCATGGGGACTGGCCTTTCCTGCGGCCACCAGAGCGGGTCCCTGAGGTGCCCGTCGGAAGTTGAGAGCACCTGCCGCAACTCGAGAAAATCCAGGAGGTTCTCCCCTCCAGGCGAGATGAGGCACATTTCCGCTGAGGCGTCTCGAGGCTAATCACATCTAACATCTGGAACTTCCAAAGGGTCCTTCACAGCCCTTGCTGCAACTCAAGAAGTTCCCGGACATACTCGTCTCCACTCGAGAGGAAGGACGAGAATCCCGCCCACATCCAGAGGAGCCCCGTTTCCGCCCCCTAGCTCGAGGGGAGGGATCCTTTCCCTGCGTGGTCGGGAAAGAATTCCCGGCATTCCCGTCGCATCTCAAGAGGAGGCGCTCTCCACAGGAAAGGCAAGAGGAACTCCAGGGTCGTGCCACCATTCCCAGAGTCCCCCAGATGTCTCAGTCCATTCCAGAGAAACCTGTTTTCCCTGCACTGCCTCGACTTTCAAGCCGAGGATCGACTCACACCACGGTGGCACGTGGGACATCCATGTGGGAAAGCCTCTTGGGAAAGCCTCGTGGGAAAGACTCGAGGGAAAGCCCCTGATCCCTTGATCCACGCGAAGGGAAGCGTGACATTGCTGCTAAAGCTCGGGAGGAAAGCGCACGTGCATTTCCCCACACGAGACGAGGACTGACTCCCCTGGGGAGACTCCAGAAAAACCCCAAGATCCATGTCAGCACTGGAGAGGAATGCTCAGGTTCCGGCACCGACTCCACACAAGATTTTAGGCCCCGGATCGACGGGAGAGGAATCCCGAGAGGCCCCCGAGCAACTCGCATGGGGACTGGTCTTTCCTGAGGCCACCAGAGCAGGTCCCTGAGGTCCCCGTCGTAAGTCGAGAGCACCTGCCTCAACTCGAGAAAATCCAGGAGGTTCTCCCCTCCAGGCGAGATGAGGCCCATTTCCGCTGAGACTTCTCGAGACTAAAAACACCTAACCTCTGGAACTTCCCAAGCGTCCTTCACACCATTGCTGCAACTCAAGAAGTTCCCCGACATACCCGTCTCCACTCGAGAGGAAGCACGAGAGTTTGGCCCACATCCAGAGGAGCCCCGTTTCCGCCTGCTAGCTCGAGAGGAGGGATCCTTTCCCTGCGTGGAGGGGTAAGAATTCCCTGCGTTCCCGCTGCATCTCCCAGAGGAGGCGCTCTCCACAGGAAAGGCGAGAGGAACTCCAGGGTCGTGCCACCATTCCTAGAGTTTCCCAGATGTCTCAGTCCATTCCAGGGAAACCTGTTTTCCCTGCACTGCCTCGACTTTCACTGGGAGGATCGACACACTCCACGGTGGCACGTTGGACAGCCCTGTGGGAAAGCCTCGTGGGAAAGCCTCTTGGGAAAGCCTCGAGGGAAAGACAGATCCCTTGATCCACTCCATGGAAAGCATGACACTGCTGCTACAGCTCGGGAGGAAGGCAAACGTGCATGCCCCCACTCGAGACGAGCACTGACTCCCCTGGGGACACTCCAGAAGTACCCAAGATCCATGTCAGCAATGGAGAGGAATCCTCAGGTTGTGGCACCGATTCCACACAAAATCTTACCCACCGGCATCGACGGGAGAGGAATCCCGAGAGGCCCCGAGCAACTCGCATGGGGACTGGCCTTTCCTGAGGCCACCAGAGCGGGTCCTGAGGTCCCCATCTAAGTCGAGAGCACCTGCCACAACTCGAGAAAATCCAGGAGGTTCTCCCCTCCAGGCGAGATGAGGCCATTTCCCCTGAGGCGTCTCGAGGCTAATCACACCTTACCTCTGGAACTTCCAAAGGGTCCTTCACACCCTTGCTGCAATTCAGAAGATCCCAGACATAGCCGTCTCCACTCGAGAGGAAGCACGAGAGTTCTGCCCACATTAAGAGGAGCCCCGTTTCCACCTCCTAGCTCGAGAGGAGGAATC